>NW_026646150.1:0-54895 GCF_949987535.1 Balaenoptera acutorostrata
GCAAAACGTGGACAATGATGCCCTTGGCCAAAAAGTGCGTATGCGTTTTTTCCTGAATATATTCAGGAAAAAACGCATACGCCCTTTTTGGCCAACCAAGCAACCTGGAAAAGCCAATCAGCGCTCCAAAGAAGTCTCGCTTCCCAGCGGGCAAAAGGGCCATGCGGAAAAAAGTGTCCAAACCAGAAATGCAGGACCGGCCATGGAGAAATGGGAGCCTTGCTACGCTGATGGGCGGGATGTAAATTGCCAACAGCCACTCTGGAGAAGTGTACGGTGTGTTCTGAAACATCTAAAAAACACAGCTTGGAGAGCATAGGGCACTTCCACTCATGGGCGTATAAATTGGGAAAACTAAAAATCAGCAAGACACAGGCACCCCAAAGTTTAGGGCTGCTCTGTTGACAAGAACCCCCACTTCATTACACCTTAAATATCCTAGGAAAGAGAAAAATGGATAAAGAAGTTGGGGTCCTCATGTACAATGGAATATCACTCAGCCATGAAATCAACGTCATAAGGCTAGTAGCAGCACGATGAGTGGATTTAGGTACGACGATTCTAAGTGAAATAAGTCACACAGAAAAAGACACTTATCATAAGATATCACTTAGAGAGGGAATGTAAAAACCGCTACACTTGAACTGAATTACAAAACAGAACAGAGTCACACGTTTAGGAAACACACTATGGCTGCTGAACGGGAAAGGTGAGGTGGGGTGATGCATAAAACAAGGGTTTCAAATTAGCTCAGATACCATTCCATAAACCCAATATGTAAGAGACAAGACCTATTCCTTTTTCAGTGAACTGGACTCAACACCCCCTATTCACCGCACAAGAATATATCTGACTAGTAAGAATCTTCAAACCTATGTATTGATATCTCTCCGTAAGTGAGTCAAGGGGGTGTAAAGCGGCATAAACACAGCCGTGAAAAGCAGCTAAACCCCATTATAAAAATAAATTACTTTTCAAAACCCGTGAAAGAAAGACAGTGAAAGAGAGAGAAATTCTTACAAAATTCGTTCAGGGGCTGTGATGCAACCTGGATTGACCATATCTAGACCCACAGCTGATTGAGACATAAGGGTGGACACTCTTGGGGCTGAGAGGTTCGGTGAGGTTGGGTGAGCCAACGCAGACCCTTTCAAGTAATACTGCATGGTACCCATCCCATGGGTCCCAAATCTCCAGGTTCAAGGGCCTCTTCCTACGTCGAAAACAGGCATGAGAAACCCAGAAGATGGTACACCGTGTGATCGGGAAAGGTTTCTAAAACGCACCTCATTTCTCATCTCCTTTGCTCGGGTTCGCCATTCCAGCCGATTTACTAGCCATCTCCCTCCTTGGAGAATCAGCACCTTTAACCTCCTGTTCCGTACAGGTTGCAATTTGTCCTGAGGATGAACGGGAAGAGGGGGAACCAATGAGAGACTAGCTCTAGGTGTTGGGACAGGCACAGGTCACTCTATTTTCCCATCAGGAAGAAGAATTAAGCACAAGCTCAGCCTGCCCCCCAGAACCAGAAGAGGGCCTGAAGCAATCCTGCGCTTTTGCGGCCAGCTCCCAAAAAAGCGAGTTGAAAAATGGAGCTCAGGGGCACTGCAATTCACAAACCTGCAGAGTTTTAAATGATACCTCTCGTCCACAAATATATTAAGGGAAGGCAACGAAGAGGCTTTGAAAGCAAGGCAGAATTGCAGGAAACAGATTTCAGGAGGTAGATTCGAATCGCCTTGAAAGCACATGAAAAGCGGCAAAACATGGACAATGATGCCCTTGGCCAAAAAGGGCGTATGCGTTTTTTCCTAAATATATTTAGGAAAAAACGCATACGCCCTTTTTGGCCAACCAAGCAACCTGGAAAGGCCAATCAGCGCTCCAAAGAAGTCTCGCTTCCCAGCGGGCAAAAGGGCCATGCGGAAAAAAGTGTCCAAACCAGAAATGCAGGACCGGCCATGGAGAAATGGGAGCCTTGCTACGCTGATGGGTGGGATGTAAATTGCCAACAGCCACTCTGGAGAAGTGTACGGTGTGTTCTGAAACATCTAAAAAACACAGCTTGGAGAGCATAGGGCACTTCCACTCATGGGCGTATAAATTGGGAAAACTAAAAATCAGCAAGACACAGGCACCCCAAAGTTTAGGGCTGCTCTGTTGACAAGAACCCCCACTTCATTACACCTTAAATATCCTAGGAAAGAGAAAAATGGGTAAAGAAGTTGGGGTCCTCATGTACAATGGAATATCACTCAGCCATGAAATCCACGTCATAAGGCTAGTAGCAGCACGATGAGTGGATTTAGGTACGACGATTCTAAGTGAAATAAGTCACACAGAAAAAGACACTTATCATAAGATATCACTTAGAGAGGGAATGTAAAAACCGCTACACTTGAACTGAATTGCAAAACAGAACAGAGTCACACGTTTAGGAAACACACTATGGCTGCTGAACGGGAAAGGCGAGGTGGGGTGATGCATAAAACAAGGGTTTCAAATTAGCTCCGATACCGTTCCATAAACCCAATATGTAAGAGACAAGACCTATTCCTTTTTCAGTGAACTGGACTCAACACCCCCTATTCACCGCACAAGAATATATCTGACTAGGAAGAATCTTCAAACCTATGTATTGATATCTCTCCGTAAGTGAGTCAAGGGGGTGTAAAGCGGCATAAACACAGCTGTGAGAAGCAGCTAAACCCCATTATAAAAATAAATTACTTTTCAAAACCCGTGAAACAAAGACAGTGAAAGAGAGAGAAATTCTTACAAAATTCGTTCAGGGGCTGTGATGCAACCTGGATTGACCATATCTAGACCCACAGCTGATTGAGACATAAGGGTGGACACTCTTGGGGCTGAGAGGTTCGGTGAGGTTGGGTGAGCCAACGCAGACCCTTTCAAGTAATACTGCATGGTACCCATCCCATGGGTCCCAAATCTCCAGGTTCAAGGGCATCTTCCTACGTCGAAAACAGGCATGAGAAACCCAGAAGATGGTACACCGTGTGAACGGGAAAGGTTTCTAAAACGCACCTCATTTCTCATCTCCTTTGCTCGGGTTCGCCATTCCAGCCGATTTACTAGCCATCTCCCTCCTTGGAGAATCAGCACCTTTAACCTCCTGTTCCGTACAGGTTGCAATTTGTCCTGAGGATGAAGGGGAAGAGGGGGAACCAATGAGAGACTAGCTCTAGGTGTTGGGACAGGCACAGGTCACTCTATTTTCCCATCAGGAAGAAGAATTAAGCACAAGCTCAGCCTGCCCCCCAGAACCAGAAGAGGGCCTGAAGCAATCCTGCGCTTTTGCGGCCAGCTCCCAAAAAAGCGAGTTGAAAAATGGAGCTCCGGGGCACTGCAATTCACAAACCTGCAGAGTTTTAAATGATACCTCTCGTCCACAAATATATTAAGGGAAGGCAACGAAGAGGCTTTGAAAGCAAGGCAGAATTGCAGGAAACAGATTTCAGGAGGTAGATTCGAATCGCCTTGAAAGCACAGGAAAAGCGGCAAAACGTGGACAATGATGCCCTTGTCCAAAAAGGGCGTATGCGTTTTTTCCTGAATATATTCAGGAAAAAACGCATACGCCCTTTTTGGCCAACCAAGCAACCTGGAAAGGCCAATCAGCCCTCCAAAGAAGTCTCGTTTCCCAGCGGGCAAAAGGGCCATGCGGAAAAAAGTGTCCAAACAAGAAATGCAGGACCGGCCATGGAGAAATGGGAGCCTTGCTACGCTGATGGGTGGGATGTAAATTGCCAACAGCCACTCAGGAGAAGTGTACGGTGTGTTCTGAAACATCTAAAAAACACAGCTTGGAGAGCATAGGGCACTTCCACTCATGGGCGTATAAATTGGGAAAACTAAAAATCAGCAAGACACAGGCACCCCAAAGTTTAGGGCTGCTCTGTTGACAAAAACCCCCACTTCATTACACCTTAAATATCCTAGGAAAGAGAAAAATGGATAAAGAAGTTGTGGTCCTCATGTACAATGGAATATCACTCAGCCAGGAAATCAACGTCATAAGGCTAGTAGCAGCACGATGAGTGGATTTAGGTACGACGATTCTAGAGTGAAATAAGTCACACAGAAAAAGACACTTATCATAAGATATCACTTCTAGAGGGAATGTAGAACCACTACACTTGAACTGAATTACAAAACAGAACAGAGTCACAGGTTTAGGAAACACACTATGGCTGCTGAACGGGAAAGGTGAGGTGGGGTGATGCGTAAAACAAGGGTTTCAAATTAGCTCAGATAACGTTCCATAAACCCAATATGTAAGAGACAAGACCTATTCCTTTTTCAGTGAACTGGACTCAACACCCCCTATTCACCGCACAAGAATATATCTGACTAGTAAGAATCTTCAAACCTATGTATTGATATCTCTCTGTAAGTGAGTCAAGGGGGTGTAAAGCGGCATAAACACAGCCGTGAAAAGCAGCTAAACCCCATTATAAAAATAAATTACTTTTCAAAACCCGTGAAACAAAGACAGTGAAAGAGAGAGAAATTCTTACAAAATTCGTTCAGGGGCTGTGATGCAACCTGGATTGACCATATCTAGACCCACAGCTGATTGAGACATAAGGGTGCACACTCTTGGGACTGAGAGGTTCGGTGAGGTTGGGTGAGCCAACGCAGACCCTTTCAAGTAATACTGCATGGTACCCATCCCATGGGTCCCAAATCTCCAGGTTCAAGGGCATCTTCCTACGTCGAAAACAGGCATGAGAAACCCAGAAGATGGTACACCATGTGATCGGGAAAGGTTTCTAAAACGCACCTCATTTCTCATCTCCTTTGCTCGGGTTCGCCATTCCAGCCGATTTACTAGCCATCTCCCTCGTTGGAGAATCAGCACCTTTAACCTCCTGTTCCGTACAGGTTGCAATTTGTCCTGAGGATGAACGGGAAGAGGGGGAACCAATGAGAGACTAGCTCTAGGTGTTGGGACAGGCACAGGTCACTCTATTTTCCCATCAGGAAGAAGAATTAAGCACAAGCTCAGCCTGCCCCCCAGAACCAGAAGACGGCCTGAAGCAATCCTGCACTTTTGCGGCCAGCTCCCAAAAAAGCGAGTTGAAAAATGGAGCTCAGGGGCACTGCAATTCACAAACCTGCAGAGTTTTAAATGATACCTCTCGTCCACAAATATATTAAGGGAAGGCAACGAAGAGGCTTTGAAAGCAAGGCAGAATTGCAGGAAACAGATTTCAGGAGGTAGATTCGAATCGCCTTGAAAGCACATGAAAAGCGGCAAAACGTGGACAATGATGCCCTTGGCCAAAAAGGGCGTATGCGTTTTTTCCTGAATATATTCAGGAAAAAACGCATACGCCCTTTTTGGCCAACCAAGAAACCTGGAAAGGCCAATCAGCGCTCCAAAGAAGTCTCGCTTCCCAGCGGGCAAAAGGGCCATGCGGAAAAAAGTGTCCAAACCAGAAATGCAGGACCGGCCATGGAGAAATGGGAGCCTTGCTACGCTGATGGGTGGGATGTAAATTGCCAACAGCCACTCTGGAGAAGTGTACGGTGTGTTCTGAAACATCTAAAAAACACAGCTTGGAGAGCATAGGGCACTTCCACTCATGGGCGTATAAATTGGGAAAACTAAAAATCAGCAAGACACAGGCACCCCAAAGTTTAGGGCTGCTCTGTTGACAAGAACCCCCACTTCATTACACCTTAAATATCCTAGGAAAGCGAAAAATGGATAAAGAAGTTGTGGTCCTCATGTACAATGGAATATCACTCAGCCATGAAATCCACGTCATAAGGCTAGTAGCAGCACGATGAGTGGATTTAGGTACGACGATTCTAAGTGAAATAAGTCACACAGAAAAAGACACTTATCATAAGATATCACTTAGAGAGGGAATGTAAAAACCGCTACACTTGAACTGAATTACAAAACAAAACAGAGTCACACGTTTAGAAAACACACTATGGCTGCTGAACGGGAAAGGTGAGGTGGGGTGATGCATAAAACAAGGGTTTCAAATTAGCTCCGATACCGTTCCATAAACCCAATATGTAAGAGACAAGACCTATTCCTTTTTCAGTGAACTGGACTCAACACCCCCTATTCACCGCACAAGAATATATCTGACTAGTAAGAATCTTCAAACCTATGTATTGATATCTCTCCGTAAGTGAGTCAAGGGGGTGTAAAGCGGCATAAACACAGCCGTGAAAAGCAGCTAAACCCCATTATGAAAATAAATTACTTTTCAAAACCCGTGAAACAAAGACAGTGAAAGAGAGAGAAATTCTTACAAAATTCGTTCAGGGGCTGTGATGCAACCTGGATTGACCATATCTAGACCCACAGCTGATTGAGACATAAGGGTGGACACTCTTGGGGCTGAGAGGTTCGGTGAGGTTGGGTGAGCCAACGCAGACCCTTTCAAGTAATACTGCATGGTACCCATCCCATGGGTCCCAAATCTCCAGGTTCAAGGGCATCTTCCTAAGTCGAAAACAGGCATGAGAAACCCAGAAGATGGTACACCGTGTGATCGGGAAAGGTTTCTAAAACGCACCTCATTTCTCATCTCCTTTGCTCGGGTTCGCCATTCCTGCCGATTTACTAGCCATCTCCCTCCTTGGAGAATCAGCACCTTTAACCTCCTGTTCCGTACAGGTTGCAATTTGTCCTGAGGATGAACGGGAAGAGGGGGAACCAATGAGAGACTAGCTCTAGGTGTTGGAACAGGCACAGGTCACTCTATTTTCCCATCAGGAAGAAGAATTAAGCACAAGCTCAGCCTGCCCCCCAGAACCAGAAGAGGGCCTGAAGCAATCCTGCGCTTTTGCGGCCAGCTCCCAAAAAAGCGAGTTGAAAAATGGAGGTCAGGGGCACTGCAATTCACAAACCTGCAGAGTTTTAAATGATACCTCTCGTCCACAAATATATTAAGGGAAGGCAACGAAGAGGCTTTGAAAGCAAGGCAGAATTGCAGGAAACAGATTTCAGGAGGTAGATTCGAATCGCCTTGAAAGCACATGAAAAGCGGCAAAACGTGGACAATGATGCCCTTGGCCAAAAAGGGCGTATGCGTTTTTTCCTGAATATATTCAGGAAAAAACGCATACGCCCTTTTTGGCCAACCAAGCAACCTGGAAAGGCCAATCAGCGCTCCAAAGAAGTCTCGCTTCCCAGCGGGCAAAAGGGCCATGCGGAAAAAAGTGTCCAAACCAGAAATGCAGGACCGGCCATGGAGAAATGGGAGCCTTGCTACGCTGATGGGTGGGATGTAAATTGCCAACAGCCACTCTGGAGAAGTGTACGGTGTGTTCTGAAACATCTAAAAAACACAGCTTGGAGAGCATAGGGCACTTCCACTCATGGGCGTATAAATTGGGAAAACTAAAAATCAGCAAGACACAGGCACCCCAAAGTTTAGGGCTGCTCTGTTGACAAGAACCCCCACTTCATTACACCTTAAATATCCTAGGAAAGAGAAAAATGGGTAAAGAAGTTGGGGTCCTCATGTACAATGGAATATCACTCAGCCATGAAATCCACGTCATAAGGCTAGTAGCAGCACGATGAGTGGATTTAGGTACGACGATTCTAAGTGAAATAAGTCACACAGAAAAAGACACTTATCATAAGATATCACTTAGAGAGGGAATGTAAAAACCGCTACACTTGAACTGAATTGCAAAACAGAACAGAGTCACACGTTTAGGAAACACACTATGGCTGCTGAACGGGAAAGGCGAGGTGGGGTGATGCCTAAAACAAGGGTTTCAAATTAGCTCAGATACCGTTCCATAAACCCAATATGTAAGAGACAAGACCTATTCCTTTTTCAGTGAACTGGACTCAACACCCCCTATTCACCGCACAAGAATATATCTGACTAG
Organism: Balaenoptera acutorostrata; assembly: GCF_949987535.1. Taxonomy (NCBI): domain Eukaryota; kingdom Metazoa; phylum Chordata; class Mammalia; order Artiodactyla; family Balaenopteridae; genus Balaenoptera; species Balaenoptera acutorostrata. The sequence continues at coordinate 7,894 of NW_026646150.1, forward strand.
GAAGAATCTTCAAACCTATGTATTGATATCTCTCCGTAAGTGAGTCAAGGGGGTGTAAAGCGGCATAAACACAGCTGTGAGAAGCAGCTAAACCCCATTATAAAAATAAATTACTTTTCAAAACCCGTGAAACAAAGACAGTGAAAGAGAGAGAAATTCTTACAAAATTCGTTCAGGGGCTGTGATGCAACCTGGATTGACCATATCTAGACCCACAGCTGATTGAGACATAAGGGTGGACACTCTTGGGGCTGAGAGGTTCGGTGAGGTTGGGTGAGCCAACGCAGACCCTTTCAAGTAATACTGCATGGTACCCATCCCATGGGTCCCAAATCTCCAGGTTCAAGGGCATCTTCCTACGTCGAAAACAGGCATGAGAAACCCAGAAGATGGTACACCGTGTGATCGGGAAAGGTTTCTAAAACGCACCTCATTTCTCATCTCCTTTGCTCGGGTTCGCCATTCCAGCCGATTTACTAGCCATCTCCCTCCTTGGAGAATCAGCACCTTTAACCTCCTGTTCCGTACAGGTTGCAATTTGTCCTGAGGATGAACGGGAAGAGGGGGAACCAATGAGAGACTAGCTCTAGGTGTTGGGACAGGCACAGGTCACTCTATTTTCCCATCAGGAAGAAGAATTAAGCACAAGCTCAGCCTGCCCCCCAGAACCAGAAGAGGGCCTGAAGCAATCCTGCGCTTTTGCGGCCAGCTCCCAAAAAAGCGAGTTGAAAAATGGAGCTCAGGGGCACTGCAATTCACAAACCTGCACAGTTTTAAATGATACCTCTCGTCCACAAATATATTAAGGGAAGGCAACGAAGAGGCTTTGAAAGCAAGGCAGAATTGCAGGAAACAGATTTCAGGAGGTAGATTCGAATCGCCTTGAAAGCACATGAAAAGCGGCAAAACGTGGACAATGATGCCCTTGGCCAAAAAGGGCGTATGCGTTTTTTCCTGAATATATTCAGGAAAAAACGCATACGCCCTTTTTGGCCAACCAAGCAACCTGGAAAGGCCAATCAGCGCTCCAAAGAAGTCTCGCTTCCCAGCGGGCAAAAGGGCCATGCGGAAAAAAGTGTCCAAACCAGAAATGCAGGACCGGCCATGGAGAAATGGGAGCCTTGCTACGCTGATGGGTGGGATGTAAATTGCCAACAGCCACTCTGGAGAAGTGTACGGTGTGTTCTGAAACATCTAAAAAACACAGCTTGGAGAGCATAGGGCACTTCCACTCATGGGCGTATAAATTGGGAAAACTAAAAATCAGCAAGACACAGGCACCCCAAAGTTTAGGGCTGCTCTGTTGACAAGAACCCCCACTTCATTACACCTTAAATATCCTAGGAAAGCGAAAAATGGATAAAGAAGTTGTGGTCCTCATGTACAATGGAATATCACTCAGCCATGAAATCCACGTCATAAGGCTAGTAGCAGCACGATGAGTGGATTTAGGTACGACGATTCTAAGTGAAATAAGTCACACAGAAAAAGACACTTATCATAAGATATCACTTAGAGAGGGAATGTAAAAACCGCTACACTTGAACTGAATTACAAAACAGAAGAGAGTCACACGTTTAGAAAACACACTATGGCTGCTGAACGGGAAAGGTGAGGTGGGGTGATGCATAAAACAAGGGTTTCAAATTAGCTCCGATACCGTTCCATAAACCCAATATGTAAGAGACAAGACCTATTCCTTTTTCAGTGAACTGGACTCAACACCCCCTATTCACCGCACAAGAATATATCTGACTAGTAAGAATCTTCAAACCTATGTATTGATATCTCTCCGTAAGTGAGTCAAGGGGGTGTAAAGCGGCATAAACACAGCCGTGAAAAGCAGCTAAACCCCAATATAAAAATAAATTACTTTTCAAAACCCGTGAAACAAAGACAGTGAAAGAGAGAGAAATTCTTACAAAATTCGTTCAGGGGCTGTGATGCAACCTGGATTGACCATATCTAGACCCACAGCTGATTGAGACATAAGGGTGGACACTCTTGGGGCTGAGAGGTTCGGTGAGGTTGGGTGAGCCAACGCAGACCCTTTCAAGTAATACTGCATGGTACCCATCCCATGGGTCCCAAATCTCCAGGTTCAAGGGCATCTTCCTACGTCGAAAACAGGCATGAGAAACCCAGAAGATGGTACACCGTGTGATCGGGAAAGGTTTCTAAAACGCACCTCATTTCTCATCTCCTTTGCTCGGGTTCGCCATTCCAGCCGATTTACTAGCCATCTCCCTCCTTGGAGAATCAGCACCTTTAACCTCCTGTTCCGTACAGGTTGCAATTTGTCCTGAGGATGAACGGGAAGAGGGGGAACCAATGAGAGACTAGCTCTAGGTGTTGGGACAGGCACAGGTCACTCTATTTTCCCATCAGGAAGAAGAATTAAGCACAAGCTCAGCCTGCCCCCCAGAACCAGAAGACGGCCTGAAGCAATCCTGCACTTTGGCGGCCAGCTCCCAAAAAAGCGAGTTGAAAAATGGAGCTCAGGGGCACTGCAATTCACAAACCTGCAGAGTTTTAAATGATACCTCTCGTCCACAAATATATTAAGGGAAGGCAACGAAGAGGCTTTGAAAGCAAGGCAGAATTGCAGGAAACAGATTTCAGGAGGTAGATTCGAATCGCCTTGAAAGCACATGAAAAGCGGCAAAACGTGGACAATGATGCCCTTGGCCAAAAAGGGCGTATGCGTTTTTTCCTGAATATATTCAGGAAAAAACGCATACGCCCTTTTTGGCCAACCAAGAAACCTGGAAAGGCCAATCAGCGCTCCAAAGAAGTCTCGCTTCCCAGCGGGCAAAAGGGCCATGCGGAAAAAAGTGTCCAAACCAGAAATGCAGGACCGGCCATGGAGAAATGGGAGCCTTGCTACGCTGATGGGTGGGATGTAAATTGCCAACAGCCACTCTGGAGAAGTGTACGGTGTGTTCTGAAACATCTAAAAAACACAGCTTGGAGAGCATAGGGCACTTCCACTCATGGGCGTATAAATTGGGAAAACTAAAAATCAGCAAGACACAGGCACCCCAAAGTTTAGGGCTGCTCTGTTGACAAGAACCCCCACTTCATTACACCTTAAATATCCTAGGAAAGCGAAAAATGGATAAAGAAGTTGTGGTCCTCATGTACAATGGAATATCACTCAGCCATGAAATCCACGTCATAAGGCTAGTAGCAGCACGATGAGTGGATTTAGGTACGACGATTCTAAGTGAAATAAGTCACACAGAAAAAGACACTTATCATAAGATATCACTTAGAGAGGGAATGTAAAAACCGCTACACTTGAACTGAATTACAAAACAAAACAGAGTCACACGTTTAGAAAACACACTATGGCTGCTGAACGGGAAAGGTGAGGTGGGGTGATGCATAAAACAAGGGTTTCAAATTAGCTCCGATACCGTTCCATAAACCCAATATGTAAGAGACAAGACCTATTCCTTTTTCAGTGAACTGGACTCAACACCCCCTATTCACCGCACAAGAATATATCTGACTAGTAAGAATCTTCAAACCTATGTATTGATATCTCTCCGTAAGTGAGTCAAGGGGGTGTAAAGCGGCATAAACACAGCCGTGAAAAGCAGCTAAACCCCATTATGAAAATAAATTACTTTTCAAAACCCGTGAAACAAAGACAGTGAAAGAGAGAGAAATTCTTACAAAATTCGTTCAGGGGCTGTGATGCAACCTGGATTGACCATATCTAGACCCACAGCTGATTGAGACATAAGGGTGGACACTCTTGGGGCTGAGAGGTTCGGTGAGGTTGGGTGAGCCAACGCAGACCCTTTCAAGTAATACTGCATGGTACCCATCCCATGGGTCCCAAATCTCCAGGTTCAAGGGCATCTTCCTAAGTCGAAAACAGGCATGAGAAACCCAGAAGATGGTACACCGTGTGATCGGGAAAGGTTTCTAAAACGCACCTCATTTCTCATCTCCTTTGCTCGGGTTCGCCATTCCTGCCGATTTACTAGCCATCTCCCTCCTTGGAGAATCAGCACCTTTAACCTCCTGTTCCGTACAGGTTGCAATTTGTCCTGAGGATGAACGGGAAGAGGGGGAACCAATGAGAGACTAGCTCTAGGTGTTGGAACAGGCACAGGTCACTCTATTTTCCCATCAGGAAGAAGAATTAAGCACAAGCTCAGCCTGCCCCCCAGAACCAGAAGAGGGCCTGAAGCAATCCTGCGCTTTTGCGGCCAGCTCCCAAAAAAGCGAGTTGAAAAATGGAGGTCAGGGGCACTGCAATTCACAAACCTGCAGAGTTTTAAATGATACCTCTCGTCCACAAATATATTAAGGGAAGGCAACGAAGAGGCTTTGAAAGCAAGGCAGAATTGCAGGAAACAGATTTCAGGAGGTAGATTCGAATCGCCTTGAAAGCACATGAAAAGCGGCAAAACGTGGACAATGATGCCCTTGGCCAAAAAGGGCGTATGCGTTTTTTCCTGAATATATTCAGGAAAAAACGCATACGCCCTTTTTGGCCAACCAAGCAACCTGGAAAGGCCAATCAGCGCTCCAAAGAAGTCTCGCTTCCCAGCGGGCAAAAGGGCCATGCGGAAAAAAGTGTCCAAACCAGAAATGCAGGACCGGCCATGGAGAAATGGGAGCCTTGCTACGCTGATGGGTGGGATGTAAATTGCCAACAGCCACTCTGGAGAAGTGTACGGTGTGTTCTGAAACATCTAAAAAACACAGCTTGGAGAGCATAGGGCACTTCCACTCATGGGCGTATAAATTGGGAAAACTAAAAATCAGCAAGACACAGGCACCCCAAAGTTTAGGGCTGCTCTGTTGACAAGAACCCCCACTTCATTACACCTTAAATATCCTAGGAAAGAGAAAAATGGGTAAAGAAGTTGGGGTCCTCATGTACAATGGAATATCACTCAGCCATGAAATCCACGTCATAAGGCTAGTAGCAGCACGATGAGTGGATTTAGGTACGACGATTCTAAGTGAAATAAGTCACACAGAAAAAGACACTTATCATAAGATATCACTTAGAGAGGGAATGTAAAAACCGCTACACTTGAACTGAATTGCAAAACAGAACAGAGTCACACGTTTAGGAAACACACTATGGCTGCTGAACGGGAAAGGCGAGGTGGGGTGATGCCTAAAACAAGGGTTTCAAATTAGCTCAGATACCGTTCCATAAACCCAATATGTAAGAGACAAGACCTATTCCTTTTTCAGTGAACTGGACTCAACACCCCCTATTCACCGCACAAGAATATATCTGACTAGGAAGAATCTTCAAACCTATGTATTGATATCTCTCCGTAAGTGAGTCAAGGGGGTGTAAAGCGGCATAAACACAGCTGTGAGAAGCAGCTAAACCCCATTATAAAAATAAATTACTTTTCAAAACCCGTGAAACAAAGACAGTGAAAGAGAGAGAAATTCTTACAAAATTCGTTCAGGGGCTGTGATGCAACCTGGATTGACCATATCTAGACCCACAGCTGATTGAGACATAAGGGTGGACACTCTTGGGGCTGAGAGGTTCGGTGAGGTTGGGTGAGCCAACGCAGACCCTTTCAAGTAATACTGCATGGTACCCATCCCATGGGTCCCAAATCTCCAGGTTCAAGGGCATCTTCCTACGTCGAAAACAGGCATGAGAAACCCAGAAGATGGTACACCGTGTGATCGGGAAAGGTTTCTAAAACGCACCTCATTTCTCATCTCCTTTGCTCGGGTTCGCCATTCCAGCCGATTTACTAGCCATCTCCCTCCTTGGAGAATCAGCACCTTTAACCTCCTGTTCCGTACAGGTTGCAATTTGTCCTGAGGATGAACGGGAAGAGGGGGAACCAATGAGAGACTAGCTCTAGGTGTTGGGACAGGCACAGGTCACTCTATTTTCCCATCAGGAAGAAGAATTAAGCACAAGCTCAGCCTGCCCCCCAGAACCAGAAGAGGGCCTGAAGCAATCCTGCGCTTTTGCGGCCAGCTCCCAAAAAAGCGAGTTGAAAAATGGAGCTCAGGGGCACTGCAATTCACAAACCTGCACAGTTTTAAATGATACCTCTCGTCCACAAATATATTAAGGGAAGGCAACGAAGAGGCTTTGAAAGCAAGGCAGAATTGCAGGAAACAGATTTCAGGAGGTAGATTCGAATCGCCTTGAAAGCACATGAAAAGCGGCAAAACGTGGACAATGATGCCCTTGGCCAAAAAGGGCGTATGCGTTTTTTCCTGAATATATTCAGGAAAAAACGCATACGCCCTTTTTGGCCAACCAAGCAACCTGGAAAGGCCAATCAGCGCTCCAAAGAAGTCTCGCTTCCCAGCGGGCAAAAGGGCCATGCGGAAAAAAGTGTCCAAACCAGAAATGCAGGACCGGCCATGGAGAAATGGGAGCCTTGCTACGCTGATGGGTGGGATGTAAATTGCCAACAGCCACTCTGGAGAAGTGTACGGTGTGTTCTGAAACATCTAAAAAACACAGCTTGGAGAGCATAGGGCACTTCCACTCATGGGCGTATAAATTGGGAAAACTAAAAATCAGCAAGACACAGGCACCCCAAAGTTTAGGGCTGCTCTGTTGACAAGAACCCCCACTTCATTACACCTTAAATATCCTAGGAAAGCGAAAAATGGATAAAGAAGTTGTGGTCCTCATGTACAATGGAATATCACTCAGCCATGAAATCCACGTCATAAGGCTAGTAGCAGCACGATGAGTGGATTTAGGTACGACGATTCTAAGTGAAATAAGTCACACAGAAAAAGACACTTATCATAAGATATCACTTAGAGAGGGAATGTAAAAACCGCTACACTTGAACTGAATTACAAAACAGAAGAGAGTCACACGTTTAGAAAACACACTATGGCTGCTGAACGGGAAAGGTGAGGTGGGGTGATGCATAAAACAAGGGTTTCAAATTAGCTCCGATACCGTTCCATAAACCCAATATGTAAGAGACAAGACCTATTCCTTTTTCAGTGAACTGGACTCAACACCCCCTATTCACCGCACAAGAATATATCTGACTAGTAAGAATCTTCAAACCTATGTATTGATATCTCTCCGTAAGTGAGTCAAGGGGGTGTAAAGCGGCATAAACACAGCCGTGAAAAGCAGCTAAACCCCAATATAAAAATAAATTACTTTTCAAAACCCGTGAAACAAAGACAGTGAAAGAGAGAGAAATTCTTACAAAATTCGTTCAGGGGCTGTGATGCAACCTGGATTGACCATATCTAGACCCACAGCTGATTGAGACATAAGGGTGGACACTCTTGGGGCTGAGAGGTTCGGTGAGGTTGGGTGAGCCAACGCAGACCCTTTCAAGTAATACTGCATGGTACCCATCCCATGGGTCCCAAATCTCCAGGTTCAAGGGCATCTTCCTACGTCGAAAACAGGCATGAGAAACCCAGAAGATGGTACACCGTGTGATCGGGAAAGGTTTCTAAAACGCACCTCATTTCTCATCTCCTTTGCTCGGGTTCGCCATTCCAGCCGATTTACTAGCCATCTCCCTCCTTGGAGAATCAGCACCTTTAACCTCCTGTTCCGTACAGGTTGCAATTTGTCCTGAGGATGAACGGGAAGAGGGGGAACCAATGAGAGACTAGCTCTAGGTGTTGGGACAGGCACAGGTCACTCTATTTTCCCATCAGGAAGAAGAATTAAGCACAAGCTCAGCCTGCCCCCCAGAACCAGAAGAGGGCCTGAAGCAATCCTGCACTTTGGCGGCCAGCTCCCAAAAAAGCGAGTTGAAAAATGGAGCTCAGGGGCACTGCAATTCACAAACCTGCACAGTTTTAAATGATACCTCTCGTCCACAAATATACTAAGGGAAGGCAACGAAGAGGCTTTGAAAGCAAGGCAGAATTGCAGGAAACAGATTTCAGGAGGTAGATTCGAATCGCCTTGAAAGCACATGAAAAGCGGCAAAACGTGGACAATGATGCCCTTGGCCAAAAAGGGCGTATGCGTTTTTTCCTGAATATATTCAGGAAAAAACGCATACGCCCTTTTTGGCCAACCAAGCAACCTGGAAAGGCCAATCAGCGCTCCAAAGAAGTCTCGCTTCCCAGCGGGCAAAAGGGCCATGCGGAAAAAAGTGTCCAAACCAGAAATGCAGGACCGGCCATGGAGAAATGGGAGCCTTGCTACGCTGATGGGTGGGATGTAAATTGCCAACAGCCACTCTGGAGAAGTGTACGGTGTGTTCTGAAACATCTAAAAAACACAGCTTGGAGAGCATAGGGCACTTCCACTCATGGGCGTATAAATTGGGAAAACTAAAAATCAGCAAGACACAGGCACCCCAAAGTTTAGGGCTGCTCTGTTGACAAGAACCCCCACTTCATTACACCTTAAATATCCTAGGAAAGAGAAAAATGGATAAAGAAGTTGTGGTCCTCATGTACAATGGAATATCACTCACCCATGAAATCAACGTCATAAGGCTAGTAGCAGCACGATGAGTGGATTTAGGTACGACGATTCTAAGTGAAATAAGTCACACAGAAAAAGACACTTATCATAAGATATCACTTAGAGAGGGAATGTAAAAACCGCTACACTTGAACTGAATTACAAAACAGAACAGAGTCACACGTTTAGAAAACACACTATGGCTGCTGAACGGGAAAGGTGAGGTGGGGTGATGCATAAAACAAGGGTTTCAAATTAGCTCCGATACCGTTCCATAAACCCAATATGTAAGAGACAAGACCTATTCCTTTTTCAGTGAACTGGACTCAACACCCCCTATTCACCGCACAAGAATATATCTGACTAGTAAGAATCTTCAAACCTATGTATTGATATCTCTCCGTAAGTGAGTCAAGGGGGTGTAAAGCGGCATAAACACAGCCGTGAAAAGCAGCTAAACCCCAATATAAAAATAAATTACTTTTCAAAACCCGTGAAACAAAGACAGTGAAAGAGAGAGAAATTCTTACAAAATTCGTTCAGGGGCTGTGATGCAACCTGGATTGACCATATCTAGACCCACAGCTGATTGAGACATAAGGGTGGACACTCTTGGGGCTGAGAGGTTCGGTGAGGTTGGGTGAGCCAACGCAGACCCTTTCAAGTAATACTGCATGGTACCCATCCCATGGGTCCCAAATCTCCAGGTTCAAGGGCATCTTCCTACGTCGAAAACAGGCATGAGAAACCCAGAAGATGGTACACCGTGTGATCGGGAAAGGTTTCTAAAACGCACCCCATTTCTCATCTCCTTTGCTCGGGTTCGCCATTCCAGCCGATTTACTAGCCATCTCCCTCCTTGGAGAATCAGCACCTTTAACCTCCTGTTCCGTACAGGTTGCAATTTGTCCTGAGGATGAAGGGGAAGAGGGGGAACCAATGAGAGACTAGCTCTAGGTGTTGGGACAGGCACAGGTCACTCTATTTTCCCATCAGGAAGAAGAATTAAGCACAAGCTCAGCCTGCCCCCCAGAACCAGAAGAGGGCCTGAAGCAATCCTGCGCTTTTGCGGCCAGCTCCCAAAAAAGCGAGTTGAAAAATGGAGCTCAGGGGCACTGCAATTCACAAACCTGCACAGTTTTAAATGATACCTCTCGTCCACAAATATACTAAGGGAAGGCAACGAAGAGGCTTTGAAAGCAAGGCAGAATTGCAGGAAACAGATTTCAGGAGGTAGATTCGAATCGCCTTGAAAGCACATGAAAAGCGGCAAAACGTGGACAATGATGCCCTTGGCCAAAAAGGGCGTATGCGTTTTTTCCTGAATATATTCAGGAAAAAACGCATACGCCCTTTTTGGCCAACCAAGCAACCTGGAAAGGCCAATCAGCGCTCCAAAGAAGTCTCGCTTCCCAGCGGGCAAAAGGGCCATGCGGAAAAAAGTGTCCAAACCAGAAATGCAGGACCGGCCATGGAGAAATGGGAGCCTTGCTACGCTGATGGGTGGGATGTAAATTGCCAACAGCCACTCTGGAGAAGTGTACGGTGTGTTCTGAAACATCTAAAAAACACAGCTTGGAGAGCATAGGGCACTTCCACTCATGGGCGTATAAATTGGGAAAACTAAAAATCAGCAAGACACAGGCACCCCAAAGTTTAGGGCTGCTCTGTTGACAAGAACCCCCACTTCATTACACCTTAAATATCCTAGGAAAGAGAAAAATGGATAAAGAAGTTGTGGTCCTCATGTACAATGGAATATCACTCACCCATGAAATCCACGTCATAAGGCTAGTAGCAGCACGATGAGTGGATTTAGGTACGACGATTCTAAGTGAAATAAGTCACACAGAAAAAGACACTTATCATAAGATATCACTTAGAGAGGGAATGTAAAAACCGCTACACTTGAACTGAATTACAAAACAGAACAGAGTCACACGTTAAGAAAACACACTATGGCTGCTGAACGGGAAAGGTGAGGTGGGGTGATGCATAAAACAAGGGTTTCAAATTAGCTCCGATACCGTTCCATAAACCCAATATGTAAGAGACAAGACCTATTCCTTTTTCAGTGAACTGGACTCAACACCCCCTATTCACCGCACAAGAATATATCTGACTAGTAAAAATCTTCAAACCTATGTATTGATATCTCTCCGTAAGTGAGTCAAGGGGGTGTAAAGCGGCATAAACACAGCCGTGAAAAGCAGCTAAACCCCAATATAAAAATAAATTACTTTTCAAAACCCGTGAAACAAAGACAGTGAAAGAGAGAGAAATTCTTACAAAATTCGTTCAGGGGCTGTGATGCAACCTGGATTGACCATATCTAGACCCACAGCTGATTGAGACATAAGGGTGGACACTCTTGGGGCTGAGAGGTTCGGTGAGGTTGGGTGAGCCAACGCAGACCCTTTCAAGTAATACTGCATGGTACCCATCCCATGGGTCCCAAATCTCCAGGTTCAAGGGCATCTTCCTACGTCGAAAACAGGCATGAGAAACCCAGAAGATGGTACACCGTGTGATCGGGAAAGGTTTCTAAAACGCACCTCATTTCTCATCTCCTTTGCTCGGGTTCGCCATTCCGGCCGATTTACTAGCCATCTCCCTCCTTGGAGAATCAGCACCTTTAACCTCCTGTTCCGTACAGGTTGCAATTTGTCCTGAGGATGAAGGGGAAGAGGGGGAACCAATGAGAGACTAGCTCTAGGTGTTGGGACAGGCACAGGTCACTCTATTTTCCCATCAGGAAGAAGAATTAAGCACAAGCTCAGCCTGCCCCCCAGAACCAGAAGAGGGCCTGAAGCAATCCTGCGCTTTGGCGGCCAGCTCCCAAAAAAGCGAGTTGAAAAATGGAGCTCAGGGGCACTGCAATTCACAAACCTGCACAGTTTTAAATGATACCTCTCGTCCACAAATATACTAAGGGAAGGCAACGAAGAGGCTTTGAAAGCAAGGCAGAATTGCAGGAAACAGATTTCAGGAGGTAGATTCGAATCGCCTTGAAAGCACATGAAAAGCGGCAAAATGTGGACAATGATGCCCTTGGCCAAAAAGGGCGTATGCGTTTTTTCCTGAATATATTCAGGAAAAAACGCATACGCCCTTTTTGGCCAACCAAGCAACCTGGAAAGGCCAATCAGCGCTCCAAAGAAGTCTCGCTTCCCAGCGGGCAAAAGGGCCATGCGGAAAAAAGTGTCCAAACCAGAAATGCAGGACCGGCCATGGAGAAATGGGAGCCTTGCTACGCTGATGGGTGGGATGTAAATTGCCAACAGCCACTCTGGAGAAGTGTACGGTGTGTTCTGAAACATCTAAAAAACACAGCTTGGAGAGCATAGGGCACTTCCACTCATGGGCGTATAAATTGGGAAAACTAAAAATCAGCAAGACACAGGCACCCCAAAGTTTAGGGCTGCTCTGTTGACAAGAACCCCCACTTCATTACACCTTCAATATCCTAGGAATGAGAAAAATGGATAAAGAAGTTGGGGTCCTCATGTACAATGGAATATCACTCACCCATGAAATCCACGTCATAAGGCTAGTAGCAGCACGATGAGTGGATTTAGGTACGACGATTCTAAGTGAAATAAGTCACACAGAAAAAGACACTTATCATAAGATATCACTTAGAGAGGGAATGTAAAAACCGCTACACTTGAACTGAATTACAAAACAGAACAGAGTCACACGTTAAGAAAACACACTATGGCTGCTGAACGGGAAAGGTGAGGTGGGGTGATGCATAAAACAAGGGTTTCAAATTAGCTCCGATACCGTTCCATAAACCCAATATGTAAGAGACAAGACCTATTCCTTTTTCAGTGAACTGGACTCAACACCCCCTATTCACCGCACAAGAATATATCTGACTAGTAAAAATCTTCAAACCTATGTATTGATATCTCTCCGTAAGTGAGTCAAGGGGGTGTAAAGCGGCATAAACACAGCCGTGAAAAGCAGCTAAACCCCAATATAAAAATAAATTACTTTTCAAAACCCGTGAAACAAAGACAGTGAAAGAGAGAGAAATTCTTACAAAATTCGTTCAGGGGCTGTGATGCAACCTGGATTGACCATATCTAGACCCACAGCTGATTGAGACATAAGGGTGGACACTCTTGGGGCTGAGAGGTTCGGTGAGGTTGGGTGAGCCAACGCAGACCCTTTCAAGTAATACTGCATGGTACCCATCCCATGGGTCCCAAATCTCCAGGTTCAAGGGCATCTTCCTACGTCGAAAACAGGCATGAGAAACCCAGAAGATGGTACACCGTGTGATCGGGAAAGGTTTCTAAAACGCACCTCATTTCTCATCTCCTTTGCTCGGGTTCGCCATTCCGGCCGATTTACTAGCCATCTCCCTCCTTGGAGAATCAGCACCTTTAACCTCCTGTTCCGTACAGGTTGCAATTTGTCCTGAGGATGAAGGGGAAGAGGGGGAACCAATGAGAGACTAGCTCTAGGTGTTGGGACAGGCACAGGTCACTCTATTTTCCCATCAGGAAGAAGAATTAAGCACAAGCTCAGCCTGCCCCCCAGAACCAGAAGAGGGCCTGAAGCAATCCTGCGCTTTGGCGGCCAGCTCCCAAAAAAGCGAGTTGAAAAATGGAGCTCAGGGGCACTGCAATTCACAAACCTGCACAGTTTTAAATGATACCTCTCGTCCACAAATATACTAAGGGAAGGCAACGAAGAGGCTTTGAAAGCAAGGCAGAATTGCAGGAAACAGATTTCAGGAGGTAGATTCGAATCGCCTTGAAAGCACATGAAAAGCGGCAAAATGTGGACAATGATGCCCTTGGCCAAAAAGGGCGTATGCGTTTTTTCCTGAATATATTCAGGAAAAAACGCATACGCCCTTTTTGGCCAACCAAGCAACCTGGAAAGGCCAATCAGCGCTCCAAAGAAGTCTCGCTTCCCAGCGGGCAAAAGGGCCATGCGGAAAAAAGTGTCCAAACCAGAAATGCAGGACCGGCCATGGAGAAATGGGAGCCTTGCTACGCTGATGGGTGGGATGTAAATTGCCAACAGCCACTCTGGAGAAGTGTACGGTGTGTTCTGAAACATCTAAAAAACACAGCTTGGAGAGCATAGGGCACTTCCACTCATGGGCGTATAAATTGGGAAAACTAAAAATCAGCAAGACACAGGCACCCCAAAGTTTAGGGCTGCTCTGTTGACAAGAACCCCCACTTCATTACACCTTCAATATCCTAGGAATGAGAAAAATGGATAAAGAACTTGGGGTCCTCATGTACAATGGAATATCACTCACCCATGAAATCCACGTCATAAGGCTAGTAGCAGCACGATGAGTGGATTTAGGTACGACGATTCTAAGTGAAATAAGTCACACAGAAAAAGACACTTATCATAAGATATCACTTAGAGAGGGAATGTAAAAACCGCTACACTTGAACTGAATTACAAAACAGAACAGAGTCACACGTTTAGAAAACACACTATGGCTGCTGAACGGGAAAGGTGAGGTGGGGTGATGCATAAAACAAGGGTTTCAAATTAGCTCCGATACCGTTCCATAAACCCAATATGTAAGAGACAAGACCTATTCCTTTTTCAGTGAACTGGACTCAACACCCCCTATTCACCGCACAAGAATATATCTGACTAGTAAGAATCTTCAAACCTATGTATTGATATCTCTCCGTAAGTGAGTCAAGGGGGTGTTAAGCGGCATAAACACAGCCGTGAAAAGCAGCTAAACCCCAATATAAAAATAAATTACTTTTCAAAACCCGTGAAACAAAGACAGTGAAAGAGAGAGAAATTCTTACAAAATTCGTTCAGGGGCTGTGATGCAACCTGGATTGACCATATCTAGACCCACAGCTGATTGAGACATAAGGGTGGACACTCTTGGGGCTGAGAGGTTCGGTGAGGTTGGGTGAGCCAACGCAGACCCTTTCAAGTAATACTGCATGGTACCCATCCCATGGGTCCCAAATCTCCAGGTTCAAGGGCATCTTCCTACGTCGAAAACAGGCATGAGAAACCCAGAAGATGGTACACCGTGTGATCGGGAAAGGTTTCTAAAACGCACCTCATTTCTCATCTCCTTTGCTCGGGTTCGCCATTCCAGCCGATTTACTAGCCATCTCCCTCCTTGGAGAATCAGCACCTTTAACCTCCTGTTCCGTACAGGTTGCAATTTGTCCTGAGGATGAAGGGGAAGAGGGGGAACCAATGAGAGACTAGCTCTAGGTGTTGGGACAGGCACAGGTCACTCTATTTTCCCATCAGGAAGAAGAATTAAGCACAAGCTCAGCCTGCCCCCCAGAACCAGAAGAGGGCCTGAAGCAATCCTGCGCTTTGGCGGCCAGCTCCCAAAAAAGCGAGTTGAAAAATGGAGCTCAGGGGCACTGCAATTCACAAACCTGCAGAGTTTTAAATGATACCTCTCGTCCACAAATATACTAAGGGAAGGCAACGAAGAGGCTTTGAAAGCAAGGCAGAATTGCAGGAAACAGATTTCAGGAGGTAGATTCGAATCGCCTTGAAAGCACATGAAAAGCGGCAAAACGTGGACAATGATGCCCTTGGCCAAAAAGGGCGTATGCGTTTTTTCCTGAATATATTCAGGAAAAAACGCATACGCCCTTTTTGGCCAACCAAGCAACCTGGAAAGGCCAATCAGCGCTCCAAAGAAGTCTCGCTTCCCAGCGGGCAAAAGGGCCATGCGGAAAAAAGTGTCCAAACCAGAAATGCAGGACCGGCCATGGAGAAATGGGAGCCTTGCTACGCTGATGGGTGGGATGTAAATTGCCAACAGCCACTCTGGAGAAGTGTACGGTGTGTTCTGAAACATCTAAAAAACACAGCTTGGAGAGCATAGGGCACTTCCACTCATGGGCGTATAAATTGGGAAAACTAAAAATCAGCAAGACACAGGCACCCCAAAGTTTAGGGCTGCTCTGTTGACAAGAACCCCCACTTCATTACACCTTAAATATCCTAGGAAAGAGAAAAATGGATAAAGAAGTTGTGGTCCTCATGTACAATGGAATATCACTCAGCCATGAAATCCACGTCATAAGGCTAGTAGCAGCACGATGAGTGGATTTAGGTACGACGATTCTAAGTGAAATAAGTCACACAGAAAAAGACACTTATCATAAGATATCACTTAGAGAGGGAATGTAAAAACCGCTACACTTGAACTGAATTACAAAACAGAACAGAGTCACACGTTTAGAAAACACACTATGGCTGCTGAACGGGAAAGGTGAGGTGGGGTGATGCATAAAACAAGGGTTTCAAATTAGATCCGATACCGTTCCATAAACCCAATATGTAAGAGACAAGACCTATTCCTTTTTCAGTGAACTGGACTCAACACCCCCTATTCACCGCACAAGAATATATCTGACTAGTAAGAATCTTCAAACCTATGTATTGATATCTCTCCGTAAGTGAGTCAAGGGGGTGTAAAGCGGCATAAACACAGCCGTGAAAAGCAGCTAAACCCCAATATAAAAATAAATTACTTTTCAAAACCCGTGAAACAAAGACAGTGAAAGAGAGAGAAATTCTTACAAAATTCGTTCAGGGGCTGTGATGCAACCTGGATTGACCATATCTAGACCCACAGCTGATTGAGACATAAGGGTGGACACTCTTGGGGCTGAGAGGTTCGGTGAGGTTGGGTGAGCCAACGCAGACCCTTTCAAGTAATACTGCATGGTACCCATCCCATGGGTCCCAAATCTCCAGGTTCAAGGGCATCTTCCTACGTCGAAAACAGGCATGAGAAACCCAGAAGATGGTACACCGTGTGATCGGGAAAGGTTTCTAAAACGCACCTCATTTCTCATCTCCTTTGCTCGGGTTCGCCATTCCAGCCGATTTACTAGCCATCTCCCTCCTTGGAGAATCAGCACCTTTAACCTCCTGTTCCGTACAGGTTGCAATTTGTCCTGAGGATGAAGGGGAAGAGGGGGAACCAATGAGAGACTAGCTCTAGGTGTTGGGACAGGCACAGGTCACTCTATTTTCCCATCAGGAAGAAGAATTAAGCACAAGCTCAGCCTGCCCCCCAGAACCAGAAGAGGGCCTGAAGCAATCCTGCGCTTTGGCGGCCAGCTCCCAAAAAAGCGAGTTGAAAAATGGAGCTCAGGGGCACTGCAATTCACAAACCTGCAGAGTTTTAAATGATACCTCTCGTCCACAAATATACTAAGGGAAGGCAACGAAGAGGCTTTGAAAGCAAGGCAGAATTGCAGGAAACAGATTTCAGGAGGTAGATTCGAATCGCCTTGAAAGCACATGAAAAGCGGCAAAACGTGGACAATGATGCCCTTGGCCAAAAAGGGCGTATGCGTTTTTTCCTGAATATATTCAGGAAAAAACGCATACGCCCTTTTTGGCCAACCAAGCAACCTGGAAAGGCCAATCAGCGCTCCAAAGAAGTCTCGCTTCCCAGCGGGCAAAAGGGCCATGCGGAAAAAAGTGTCCAAACCAGAAATGCAGGACCGGCCATGGAGAAATGGGAGCCTTGCTACGCTGATGGGTGGGATGTAAATTGCCAACAGCCACTCTGGAGAAGTGTACGGTGTGTTCTGAAACATCTAAAAAACACAGCTTGGAGAGCATAGGGCACTTCCACTCATGGGCGTATAAATTGGGAAAACTAAAAATCAGCAAGACACAGGCACCCCAAAGTTTAGGGCTGCTCTGTTGACAAGAACCCCCACTTCATTACACCTTAAATATCCTAGGAAAGAGAAAAATGGATAAAGAAGTTGTGGTCCTCATGTACAATGGAATATCACTCACCCATGAAATCAACGTCATAAGGCTAGTAGCAGCACGATGAGTGGATTTAGGTACGACGATTCTAAGTGAAATAAGTCACACAGAAAAAGACACTTATCATAAGATATCACTTAGAGAGGGAATGTAAAAACCGCTACACTTGAACTGAATTACAAAACAGAACAGAGTCACACGTTTAGAAAACACACTATGGCTGCTGAACGGGAAAGGTGAGGTGGGGTGATGCATAAAACAAGGGTTTCAAATTAGCTCCGATACCGTTCCATAAACCCAATATGTAAGAGACAAGACCTATTCCTTTTTCAGTGAACTGGACTCAACACCCCCTATTCACCGCACAAGAATATATCTGACTAGTAAGAATCTTCAAACCTATGTATTGATATCTCTCCGTAAGTGAGTCAAGGGGGTGTAAAGCGGCATAAACACAGCCGTGAAAAGCAGCTAAACCCCAATATAAAAATAAATTACTTTTCAAAACCCGTGAAACTAAGACAGTGAAAGAGAGAGAAATTCTTACAAAATTCGTTCAGGGGCTGTGATGCAACCTGGATTGACCATATCTAGACCCACAGCTGATTGAGACATAAGGGTGGACACTCTTGGGGCTGAGAGGTTCGGTGAGGTTGGGTGAGCCAACGCAGACCCTTTCAAGTAATACTGCATGGTACCCATCCCATGGGTCCCAAATCTCCAGGTTCAAGGGCATCTTCCTACGTCGAAAACAGGCATGAGAAACCCAGAAGATGGTACACCGTGTGATCGGGAAAGGTTTCTAAAACGCACCTCATTTCTCATCTCCTTTGCTCGGGTTCGCCATTCCGGCCGATTTACTAGCCATCTCCCTCCTTGGAGAATCAGCACCTTTAACCTCCTGTTCCGTACAGGTTGCAATTTGTCCTGAGGATGAAGGGGAAGAGGGGGAACCAATGAGAGACTAGCTCTAGGTGTTGGGACAGGCACAGGTCACTCTATTTTCCCATCAGGAAGAAGAATTAAGCACAAGCTCAGCCTGCCCCCCAGAACCAGAAGAGGGCCTGAAGCAATCCTGCGCTTTGGCGGCCAGCTCCCAAAAAAGCGAGTTGAAAAATGGAGCTCAGGGGCACTGCAATTCACAAACCTGCAGAGTTTTAAATGATACCTCTCGTCCACAAATATACTAAGGGAAGGCAACGAAGAGGCTTTGAAAGCAAGGCAGAATTGCAGGAAACAGATTTCAGGAGGTAGATTCGAATCGCCTTGAAAGCACATGAAAAGCGGCAAAACGTGGACAATGATGCCCTTGGCCAAAAAGGGCGTATGCGTTTTTTCCTGAATATATTCAGGAAAAAACGCATACGCCCTTTTTGGCCAACCAAGCAACCTGGAAAGGCCAATCAGCGCTCCAAAGAAGTCTCGCTTCCCAGCGGGCAAAAGGGCCATGCGGAAAAAAGTGTCCAAACCAGAAATGCAGGACCGGCCATGGAGAAATGGGAGCCTTGCTACGCTGATGGGTGGGATGTAAATTGCCAACAGCCACTCTGGAGAAGTGTACGGTGTGTTCTGAAACATCTAAAAAACACAGCTTGTAGAGCATAGGGCACTTCCACTCATGGGCGTATAAATTGGGAAAACTAAAAATCAGCAAGACACAGGCACCCCAAAGTTTAGGGCTGCTCTGTTGACAAGAACCCCCACTTCATTACACCTTAAATATCCTAGGAAAGAGAAAAATGGAAAAAGAAGTTGTGGTCCTCATGTACAATGGAATATCACTCACCCATGAAATCAACGTCATAAGGCTAGTAGCAGCACGATGAGTGGATTTAGGTACGACGATTCTAAGTGAAATAAGTCACACAGAAAAAGACACTTATCATAAGATATCACTTAGAGAGGGAATGTAAAAACCGCTACACTTGAACTGAATTACAAAACAGAACAGAGTCACACGTTTAGAAAACACACTATGGCTGCTGAACGGGAAAGGTGAGGTGGGGTGATGCATAAAACAAGGGTTTCAAATTAGCTCCGATACCGTTCCATAAACCCAATATGTAAGAGACAAGACCTATTCCTTTTTCAGTGAACTGGACTCAACACCCCCTATTCACCGCACAAGAATATATCTGACTAGTAAGAATCTTCAAACCTATGTATTGATATCTCTCCGTAAGTGAGTCAAGGGGGTGTAAAGCGGCATAAACACAGCCGTGAAAAGCAGCTAAACCCCAATATAAAAATAAATTACTTTTCAAAACCCGTGAAACAAAGACAGTGAAAGAGAGAGAAATTCTTACAAAATTCGTTCAGGGGCTGTGATGCAACCTGGATTGACCATATCTAGACCCACAGCTGATTGAGACATAAGGGTGGACACTCTTGGGGCTGAGAGGTTCGGTGAGGTTGGGTGAGCCAACGCAGACCCTTTGAAGTAATACTGCATGGTACCCATCCCATGGGTCCCAAATCTCCAGGTTCAAGGGCATCTTCCTACGTCGAAAACAGGCATGAGAAACCCAGAAGATGGTACACCGTGTGATCGGGAAAGGTTTCTAAAACGCACCTCATTTCTCATCTCCTTTGCTCGGGTTCGCCATTCCAGCCGATTTACTAGCCATCTCCCTCCTTGGAGAATCAGCACCTTTAACCTCCTGTTCCGTACAGGTTGCAATTTGTCCTGAGGATGAAGGGGAAGAGGGGGAACCAATGAGAGACTAGCTCTAGGTGTTGGGACAGGCACAGGTCACTCTATTTTCCCATCAGGAAGAAGAATTAAGCACAAGCTCAGCCTGCCCCCCAGAACCAGAAGAGGGCCTGAAGCAATCCTGCGCTTTGGCGGCCAGCTCCCAAAAAAGCGAGTTGAAAAATGGAGCTCAGGGGCACTGCAATTCACAAACCTGCAGAGTTTTAAATGATACCTCTCGTCCACAAATATACTAAGGGAAGGCAACGAAGAGGCTTTGAAAGCAAGGCAGAATTGCAGGAAACAGATTTCAGGAGGTAGATTCGAATCGCCTTGAAAGCACATGAAAAGCGGCAAAACGTGGACAATGATGCCCTTGGCCAAAAAGGGCGTATGCGTTTTTTCCTGAATATATTCAGGAAAAAACGCATACGCCCTTTTTGGCCAACCAAGCAACCTGGAAAGGCCAATCAGCGCTCCAAAGAAGTCTCGCTTCCCAGCGGGCAAAAGGGCCATGCGGAAAAAAGTGTCCAAACCAGAAATGCAGGACCGGCCATGGAGAAATGGGAGCCTTGCTACGCTGATGGGTGGGATGTAAATTGCCAACAGCCACTCTGGAGAAGTGTACGGTGTGTTCTGAAACATCTAAAAAACACAGCTTGGAGAGCATAGGGCACTTCCACTCATGGGCGTATAAATTGGGAAAACTAAAAATCAGCAAGACACAGGCACCCCAAAGTTTAGGGCTGCTCTGTTGACAAGAACCCCCACTTCATTACACCTTAAATATCCTAGGAAAGAGAAAAATGGATAAAGAAGTTGTGGTCCTCATGTACAATGGAATATCACTCACCCATGAAATCAACGTCATAAGGCTAGTAGCAGCACGATGAGTGGATTTAGGTACGACGATTCTAAGTGAAATAAGTCACACAGAAAAAGACACTTATCATAAGATATCACTTAGAGAGGGAATGTAAAAACCGCTACACTTGAACTGAATTACAAAACAGAACAGAGTCACACGTTTAGAAAACACACTATGGCTGCTGAACGGGAAAGGTGAGGTGGGGTGATGCATAAAACAAGGGTTTCAAATTAGCTCCGATACCGTTCCATAAACCCAATATGTAAGAGACAAGACCTATTCCTTTTTCAGTGAACTGGACTCAACACCCCCTATTCACCGCACAAGAATATATCTGACTAGTAAGAATCTTCAAACCTATGTATTGATATCTCTCCGTAAGTGAGTCAAGGGGGTGTAAAGCGGCATAAACACAGCCGTGAAAAGCAGCTAAACCCCAATATAAAAATAAATTACTTTTCAAAACCCGTGAAACTAAGACAGTGAAAGAGAGAGAAATTCTTACAAAATTCGTTCAGGGGCTGTGATGCAACCTGGATTGACCATATCTAGACCCACAGCTGATTGAGACATAAGGGTGGACACTCTTGGGGCTGAGAGGTTCGGTGAGGTTGGGTGAGCCAACGCAGACCCTTTCAAGTAATACTGCATGGTACCCATCCCATGGGTCCCAAATCTCCAGGTTCAAGGGCATCTTCCTACGTCGAAAACAGGCATGAGAAACCCAGAAGATGGTACACCGTGTGATCGGGAAAGGTTTCTAAAACGCACCTCATTTCTCATCTCCTTTGCTCGGGTTCGCCATTCCGGCCGATTTACTAGCCATCTCCCTCCTTGGAGAATCAGCACCTTTAACCTCCTGTTCCGTACAGGTTGCAATTTGTCCTGAGGATGAAGGGGAAGAGGGGGAACCAATGAGAGACTAGCTCTAGGTGTTGGGACAGGCACAGGTCACTCTATTTTCCCATCAGGAAGAAGAATTAAGCACAAGCTCAGCCTGCCCCCCAGAACCAGAAGAGGGCCTGAAGCAATCCTGCGCTTTGGCGGCCAGCTCCCAAAAAAGCGAGTTGAAAAATGGAGCTCAGGGGCACTGCAATTCACAAACCTGCAGAGTTTTAAATGATACCTCTCGTCCACAAATATACTAAGGGAAGGCAACGAAGAGGCTTTGAAAGCAAGGCAGAATTGCAGGAAACAGATTTCAGGAGGTAGATTCGAATCGCCTTGAAAGCACATGAAAAGCGGCAAAACGTGGACAATGATGCCCTTGGCCAAAAAGGGCGTATGCGTTTTTTCCTGAATATATTCAGGAAAAAACGCATACGCCCTTTTTGGCCAACCAAGCAACCTGGAAAGGCCAATCAGCGCTCCAAAGAAGTCTCGCTTCCCAGCGGGCAAAAGGGCCATGCGGAAAAAAGTGTCCAAACCAGAAATGCAGGACCGGCCATGGAGAAATGGGAGCCTTGCTACGCTGATGGGTGGGATGTAAATTGCCAACAGCCACTCTGGAGAAGTGTACGGTGTGTTCTGAAACATCTAAAAAACACAGCTTGTAGAGCATAGGGCACTTCCACTCATGGGCGTATAAATTGGGAAAACTAAAAATCAGCAAGACACAGGCACCCCAAAGTTTAGGGCTGCTCTGTTGACAAGAACCCCCACTTCATTACACCTTAAATATCCTAGGAAAGAGAAAAATGGATAAAGAAGTTGTGGTCCTCATGTACAATGGAATATCACTCACCCATGAAATCAACGTCATAAGGCTAGTAGCAGCACGATGAGTGGATTTAGGTACGACGATTCTAAGTGAAATAAGTCACACAGAAAAAGACACTTATCATAAGATATCACTTAGAGAGGGAATGTAAAAACCGCTACACTTGAACTGAATTACAAAACAGAACAGAGTCACACGTTTAGAAAACACACTATGGCTGCTGAACGGGAAAGGTGAGGTGGGGTGATGCATAAAACAAGGGTTTCAAATTAGCTCCGATACCGTTCCATAAACCCAATATGTAAGAGACAAGACCTATTCCTTTTTCAGTGAACTGGACTCAACACCCCCTATTCACCGCACAAGAATATATCTGACTAGTAAGAATCTTCAAACCTATGTATTGATATCTCTCCGTAAGTGAGTCAAGGGGGTGTAAAGCGGCATAAACACAGCCGTGAAAAGCAGCTAAACCCCAATATAAAAATAAATTACTTTTCAAAACCCGTGAAACAAAGACAGTGAAAGAGAGAGAAATTCTTACAAAATTCGTTCAGGGGCTGTGATGCAACCTGGATTGACCATATCTAGACCCACAGCTGATTGAGACATAAGGGTGGACACTCTTGGGGCTGAGAGGTTCGGTGAGGTTGGGTGAGCCAACGCAGACCCTTTCAAGTAATACTGCATGGTACCCATCCCATGGGTCCCAAATCTCCAGGTTCAAGGGCATCTTCCTACGTCGAAAACAGGCATGAGAAACCCAGAAGATGGTACACCGTGTGATCGGGAAAGGTTTCTAAAACGCACCTCATTTCTCATCTCCTTTGCTCGGGTTCGCCATTCCAGCCGATTTACTAGCCATCTCCCTCCTTGGAGAATCAGCACCTTTAACCTCCTGTTCCGTACAGGTTGCAATTTGTCCTGAGGATGAAGGGGAAGAGGGGGAACCAATGAGAGACTAGCTCTAGGTGTTGGGACAGGCACAGGTCACTCTATTTTCCCATCAGGAAGAAGAATTAAGCACAAGCTCAGCCTGCCCCCCAGAACCAGAAGAGGGCCTGAAGCAATCCTGCGCTTTGGCGGCCAGCTCCCAAAAAAGCGAGTTGAAAAATGGAGCTCAGGGGCACTGCAATTCACAAACCTGCAGAGTTTTAAATGATACCTCTCGTCCACAAATATACTAAGGGAAGGCAACGAAGAGGCTTTGAAAGCAAGGCAGAATTGCAGGAAACAGATTTCAGGAGGTAGATTCGAATCGCCTTGAAAGCACATGAAAAGCGGCAAAACGTGGACAATGATGCCCTTGGCCAAAAAGGGCGTATGCGTTTTTTCCTGAATATATTCAGGAAAAAACGCATACGCCCTTTTTGGCCAACCAAGCAACCTGGAAAGGCCAATCAGCGCTCCAAAGAAGTCTCGCTTCCCAGCGGGCAAAAGGGCCATGCGGAAAAAAGTGTCCAAACCAGAAATGCAGGACCGGCCATGGAGAAATGGGAGCCTTGCTACGCTGATGGGTGGGATGTAAATTGCCAACAGCCACTCTGGAGAAGTGTACGGTGTGTTCTGAAACATCTAAAAAACACAGCTTGGAGAGCATAGGGCACTTCCACTCATGGGCGTATAAATTGGGAAAACTAAAAATCAGCAAGACACAGGCACCCCAAAGTTTAGGGCTGCTCTGTTGACAAGAACCCCCACTTCATTACACCTTAAATATCCTAGGAAAGAGAAAAATGGATAAAGAAGTTGTGGTCCTCATGTACAATGGAATATCACTCACCCATGAAATCAACGTCATAAGGCTAGTAGCAGCACGATGAGTGGATTTAGGTACGACGATTCTAAGTGAAATAAGTCACACAGAAAAAGACACTTATCATAAGATATCACTTAGAGAGGGAATGTAAAAACCGCTACACTTGAACTGAATTACAAAACAGAACAGAGTCACACGTTTAGAAAACACACTATGGCTGCTGAACGGGAAAGGTGAGGTGGGGTGATGCATAAAACAAGGGTTTCAAATTAGCTCCGATACCGTTCCATAAACCCAATATGTAAGAGACAAGACCTATTCCTTTTTCAGTGAACTGGACTCAACACCCCCTATTCACCGCACAAGAATATATCTGACTAGTAAGAATCTTCAAACCTATGTATTGATATCTCTCCGTAAGTGAGTCAAGGGGGTGTAAAGCGGCATAAACACAGCCGTGAAAAGCAGCTAAACCCCAATATAAAAATAAATTACTTTTCAAAACCCGTGAAACTAAGACAGTGAAAGAGAGAGAAATTCTTACAAAATTCGTTCAGGGGCTGTGATGCAACCTGGATTGACCATATCTAGACCCACAGCTGATTGAGACATAAGGGTGGACACTCTTGGGGCTGAGAGGTTCGGTGAGGTTGGGTGAGCCAACGCAGACCCTTTCAAGTAATACTGCATGGTACCCATCCCATGGGTCCCAAATCTCCAGGTTCAAGGGCATCTTCCTACGTCGAAAACAGGCATGAGAAACCCAGAAGATGGTACACCGTGTGATCGGGAAAGGTTTCTAAAACGCACCCCATTGCTCATCTCCTTTGCTCGGGTTCGCCATTCCGGCCGATTTACTAGCCATCTCCCTCCTTGGAGAATCAGCACCTTTAACCTCCTGTTCCGTACAGGTTGCAATTTGTCCTGAGGATGAAGGGGAAGAGGGGGAACCAATGAGAGACTAGCTCTAGGTGTTGGGACAGGCACAGGTCACTCTATTTTCCCATCAGGAAGAAGAATTAAGCACAAGCTCAGCCTGCCCCCCAGAACCAGAAGAGGGCCTGAAGCAATCCTGCGCTTTGGCGGCCAGCACCCAAAAAAGCGAGTTGAAAAATGGAGCTCAGGGGCACTGCAATTCACAAACCTGCACAGTTTTAAATGATACCTCTCGTCCACAAATATACTAAGGGAAGGCAACGAAGAGGCTTTGAAAGCAAGGCAGAATTGCAGGAAACAGATTTCAGGAGGTAGATTCGAATCGCCTTGAAAGCACATGAAAAGCGGCAAAACGTGGACAATGATGCCCTTGGCCAAAAAGGGCGTATGCGTTTTTTCCTGAATATATTCAGGAAAAAACGCATACGCCCTTTTTGGCCAACCAAGCAACCTGGAAAGGCCAATCAGCGCTCCAAAGAAGTCTCGCTTCCCAGCGGGCAAAAGGGCCATGCGGAAAAAAGTGTCCAAACCAGAAATGCAGGACCGGCCATGGAGAAATGGGAGCCTTGCTACGCTGATGGGTGGGATGTAAATTGCCAACAGCCACTCTGGAGAAGTGTACGGTGTGTTCTGAAACATCTAAAAAACACAGCTTGGAGAGCATAGGGCACTTCCACTCATGGGCGTATAAATTGGGAAAACTAAAAATCAGCAAGACATAGGCACCCCAAAGTTTAGGGCTGCTCTGTTGACAAGAACCCCCACTTCATTACACCTTAAATATCCTAGGAAAGAGAAAAATGGATAAAGAAGTTAGGGTCCTCATGTACAATGGAATATCACTCAGCCATGAAATCAACGTCATAAGGCTAGTAGCAGCACGATGAGTGGATTTAGGTACGACGATTCTAAGTGAAATAAGTCACACAGAAAAAGACACTTATCATAAGATATCACTTAGAGAGGGAATGTAAAAACCGCTACACTTGAACTGAATTACAAAACAGAACAGAGTCACACGTTTAGAAAACACACTATGGCTGCTGAACGGGAAAGGTGAGGTGGGGTGATGCATAAAACAAGGGTTTCAAATTAGCTCCGATACCGTTCCATAAACCCAATATGTAAGAGACAAGACCTATTCCTTTTTCAGTGAACTGGACTCAACACCCCCTATTCACCGCACAAGAATATATCTGACTAGTAAGAATCTTCAAACCTATGTATTGATATCTCTCCGTAAGTGAGTCAAGGGGGTGTAAAGCGGCATAAACACAGCCGTGAAAAGCAGCTAAACCCCAATATAAAAATAAATTACTTTTCAAAACCCGTGAAACAAAGACAGTGAAAGAGAGAGAAATTCTTACAAAATTCGTTCAGGGGCTGTGATGCAACCTGGATTGACCATATCTAGACCCACAGCTGATTGAGACATAAGGGTGGACACTCTTGGGGCTGAGAGGTTCGGTGAGGTTGGGTAGGCCAACACAGACCCTTTCAAGTAATACTGCATGGTACCCATCCCATGGGTCCCAAATCTCCAGGTTCAAGGGCATCTTCCTACGTCGAAAACAGGCATGAGAAACCCAGAAGATGGTACACCGTGTGATCGGGAAAGGTTTCTAAAACGCACCTCATTTCTCATCTCCTTTGCTCGGGTTCGCCATTCCAGCCGATTTACTAGCCATCTCCCTCCTTGGAGAATCAGCACCTTTAACCTCCTGTTCCGTACAGGTTGCAATTTGTCCTGAGGATGAAGGGGAAGAGGGGGAACCAATGAGAGACTAGCTCTAGGTGTTGGGACAGGCACAGGTCACTCTATTTTCCCATCAGGAAGAAGAATTAAGCACAAGCTCAGCCTGCCCCCCAGAACCAGAAGAGGGCCTGAAGCAATCCTGCGCTTTGGCGGCCAGCTCCCAAAAAAGCGAGTTGAAAAATGGAGCTCAGGGGCAGTGCAATTCACAAACCTGCACAGTTTTAAATGATACCTCTCGTCCACAAATATACTAAGGGAAGGCAACGAAGAGGCTTTGAAAGCAAGACAGAATTGCAGGAAACAGATTTCAGGAGGTAGATTCGAATCGCCTTGAAAGCACATGAAAAGCGGCAAAACGTGGACAATGATGCCCTTGGCCAAAAAGGGCGTATGCGTTTTTTCCTGAATATATTCAGGAAAAAACGCATACGCCCTTTTTGGCCAACCAAGCAACCTGGAAAGGCCAATCAGCGCTCCAAAGAAGTCTCGCTTCCCAGTGGGCAAAAGGGCCATGCGGAAAAAAGTGTCCAAACCAGAAATGCAGGACCGGCCATGGAGAAATGGGAGCCTTGCTACGCTGATGGGTGGGATGTAACTTGCCAACAGCCACTCTGGAGAAGTGTACGGTGTGTTCTGAAACATCTAAAAAACACAGCTTGGAGAGCATAGGGCACTTCCACTCATGGGCGTATAAATTGGGAAAACTAAAAATCAGCAAGACACAGGCACCCCAAAGTTTAGGGCTGCTCTGTTGACAAGAACCCCCACTTCATTACACCTTAAATATCCTAGGAAAGAGAAAAATGGATAAAGAAGTTGTGGTCCTCATGTACAATGGAATATCACTCACCCATGAAATCAACGTCATAAGGCTAGTAGCAGCACGATGAGTGGATTTAGGTACGACGATTCTAAGTGAAATAAGTCACACAGAAAAAGACACTTATCATAAGATATCACTTATAGAGGGAATGTAAAAACCGCTACACTTGAACTGAATTGCAAAACAGAACAGAGTCACACGTTTAGAAAACACACTATGGCTGCTGAACGGGAAAGGTGAGGTGGGGTGATGCATAAAACAAGGGTTTCAAATTAGCTCAGATACCGTTCCATAAACCCAATATGTAATAGACAAGACCGATTCCTTGCTCAGTGAACTGGACTCAACACCCCCTATTCACCGCACAAAAATATATCTGACTAGTAAGAATCTTCAAACCTATGTATTGATATCTCTCCGTAAGTGAGTCAAGGGGGTGTAAAGCGGCATAAACACAGCCGTGAAAAGCAGCTAAACCCCATTATAAAAATAAATTACTTTTCAAAACCCGTGAAACAAAGACAGTGAAAGAGAGAGAAATTCTTACAAAATTCGTTCAGGGGCTGTGATGCAACCTGGATTGACCATATCTAGACCTACAGCTGATTGAGACATAAGGGTGGACCCTCTTGGGGCTGAGAGGTTCGGTGAGGTTGGGTGAGCCAACGCAGACCCTTTCAAGTAATACTGCATGGTACCCATCCCATGGGTCCCAAATCTCCAGGTTCAAAGCCATCTTCCTACGTCGAAAACAGGCATGAGAAACCCAGAAGATGGTACACCGTGTGATCGGGAAAGGTTTCTAAAACGCACCTCATTTCTCATCTCCTTTGCTCGGGTTCGCCATTCCAGCCGATTTACTAGCCATCTCCCTCCTTGGAGAATCAGCACCTTTAACCTCCTGTTCCGTACAGGTTGCAATTTGTCCTGAGGATGAACGGGAAGAGGGGGAACCAATGAGAGACTAGCTCTAGGTGTTGGGACAGGCACAGGTCACTCTATTTTCCCATCAGGAAGAAGAATTAAGCACAAGCTCAGCCTGCCCCCCAGAACCAGAAGAGGGCCTGAAGCAATCCTGCGCTTTTGCGGCCAGCTCCCAAAAAAGCGAGTTGAAAAATGGAGCTCAGGGGCACTGCAAATCACAAACCTGCAGAATTTTAAATGATACCTCTCGTCCACAAATATATTAAGGGAAGGCAACGAAGAGGCTTTGAAAGCAAGGCAGAATTGCAGGAAACAGATTTCAGGAGGTAGATTCGAATCGCCTTGAAAGCACATGAAAAGCGGCAAAACGTGGACAATGATGCCCTTGGCCAAAAAGGGCGTATGCGTTTTTTCCTGAATATATTCAGGAAAAAACGCATACGCCCTTTTTGGCCAACCAAGCAACCTGGAAAGGCCAATCAGCGCTCCAAAGAAGTCTCGCTTCCCAGCGGGCAAAAGGGCCATGCGGAAAAAAGTGTCCAAACCAGAAATGCAGGACCGGCCATGGAGAAATGGGAGCCTTGCTACGCTGATGGGTGGGATGTAAATTGCCAACAGCCACTCTGGAGAAGTGTACGGTGTGTTCTGAAACATCTAAAAAACACAGCTTGGAGAGCATAGGGCACTTCCACTCATGGGCGTATAAATTGGGAAAACTAAAAATCAGCAAGACACAGGCACCCCAAAGTTTAGGGCTGCTCTGTTGACAAGAACCCCCACTTCATTACACCTTAAATATCCTAGGAAAGAGAAAAATGGATAAAGAAGTTGGGGTCCTCATGTACAATGGAATATCACTCAGCCATGAAATCCACGTCATAAGGCTAGTAGCAGCACGATGAGTGGATTTAGGTACGACGATTCTAAGTGAAATAAGTCACACAGAAAAAGACACTTATCATAAGATATCACTTAGAGAGGGAATGTAAAAACCGCTACACTTGAACTGAATTACAAAACAGAACAGAGTCACACGTTTAGAAAACACACTATGGCTGCTGAACGGGAAAGGTGAGGTGGGGTGATGCATAAAACAAGGGTTTCAAATTAGCTCCGATACCGTGCCATAAACCCAATATGTAAGAGACAAGACCTATTCCTTTTTCAGTGAACTGGACTCAACACCCCCTATTCACCGCACAAGAATATATCTGACTAGTAAGAATCTTCAAACCTATGTATTGATATCTCTCCGTAAGTGAGTCAAGGGGGTGTAAAGCGGCATAAACACAGCCATGAAAAGCAGCTAAACCCCATTATAAAAATAAATTACTTTTCAAAACCCGTGACACAAAGACAGTGAAAGAGAGAGAAATTCTTACAAAATTCGTTCAGCGGCTGTGATGCAACCTGGATTGACCATATCTAGACCCACAGCTGATTGAGACATAAGGGTGGACACTCTTGGGGCTGAGAGGTTCGGTGAGGTTGGGTGAGCCAACGCAGACCCTTTCAAGTAATACTGCATGGTACCCATCCCATGGGTCCCAAATCTCCAGGTTCAAGGGCATCTTCCTACGTCGAAAACAGGCATGAGAAACCCAGAAGATGGTACACCGTGTGATCGGGAAAGGTTTCTAAAACGCACCTCATTTCTCATCTCCTTTGCTCGGGTTCGCCATTCCAGCCGATTTACTAGCCATCTCCCTCCTTGGAGAATCAGCACCTTTAACCTCCTGTTCCGTACAGGTTGCAATTTGTCCTGAGGATGAACGGGAAGAGGGGGAACCAATGAGAGACTAGCTCTAGGTGTTGGGACAGGCACAGGTCACTCTATTTTCCCATCAGGAAGAAGAATTAAGCACAAGCTCAGCCTGCCCCCCAGAACCAGAAGAGGGCCTGAAGCAATCCTGCGCTTTTGCGGCCAGCTCCCAAAAAAGCGAGTTGAAAAATGGAGCTCAGGGGCACTGCAATTCACAAACCTGCAGAGTTTTAAATGATACCTCTCGTCCACAAATATATTAAGGGAAGGCAACGAAGAGGCTTTGAAAGCAAGGCAGAATTGCAGGAAACAGATTTCAGGAGGTAGATTCGAATCGCCTTGAAAGCACATGAAAAGCGGCAAAACGTGGACAATGATGCCCTTGGCCAAAAAGGGCATATGCGTTTTTTCCTGAATATATTCAGGAAAAAACGCATACGCCCTTTTTGGCCAACCAAGCAACCTGGAAAGGCCAATCAGCGCTCCAAAGAAGTCTCGCTTCCCAGCGGGCAAAAGGGCCATGCGGAAAAAAGTGTCCAAACCAGAAATGCAGGACCGGCCATGGAGAAATGGGAGCCTTGCTACGCTGATGGGTGGGATGTAAATTGCCAACAGCCACTCTGGAGAAGTGTACGGTGTGTTCTGAAACATCTAAAAAACACAGCTTGGAGAGCATAGGGCACTTCCACTCATGGGCGTATAAATTGGGAAAACTAAAAATCAGCAAGACACAGGCACCCCAAAGTTTAGGGCTGCTCTGTTGACAAGAACCCCCACTTCATTACACCTTAAATATCCTAGGAAAGAGAAAAATGGATAAAGAAGTGGTGGTCCTCATGTACAATGGAATATCACTCAGCCATGAAATCCACGTCATAAGGCTAGTAGCAGCACGATGAGTGGATTTAGGTACGACGATTCTAAGTGAAATAAGTCACACAGAAAAAGACACTTATCATAAGATATCACTTAGAGAGGGAATGTAAAAACCGCTACACTTGAACTGAATTACAAAACAGAACAGAGTCACACGTTCAGAAAACACACTATGGCTGCTGAACGGGAAAGGTGAGGTGGGGTGATGCATAAAACAAGGGTTTCAAATTAGCTCAGATACCGTTCCATAAACCCAATATGTAAGAGACAAGACCTATTCCTTTTTCAGTGAACTGGACTCAACACCCCCTATTCACCACACAAGAATATATCTGACTAGTAAGAATCTTCAAACCTATGTATTGATATCTCTCTGTAAGTGAGTCAAGGGGGTGTAAAGCGGCATAAACACAGCCGTGAAAAGCAGCTAAACCCCATTATAAAAATAAATTACTTTTCAAAACCCGTGAAACAAAGACAGTGAAAGAGAGAGAAATTCTTACAAAATTCGTTCAGGGGCTGTGATGCAACCTGGATTGACCATATCTAGACCCACAGCTGATTGAGACATAAGGGTGGACACTCTTGGGGCTGAGAGGTTCGGTGAGGTTGGGTGAGCCAACGCAGACCCTTTCAAGTAATACTGCATGGTACCCATCCCATGGGTCCCAAATCTCCAGGTTCAAGGGCATCTTCCTACGTCGAAAACAGGCATGAGAAACCCAGAAGATGGTACACCGTGTGATCGGGAAAGGTTTCTAAAACGCACCTCATTTCTCATCTCCTTTGCTCGGGTTCGCCATTCCAGCCGATTTACTAGCCATCTCCCTCCTTGGAGAATCAGCACCTTTAACCTCCTGTTCCGTACAGGTTGCAATTTGTCCTGAGGATGAACGGGAAGAGGGGGAACCAATGAGAGACTAGCTCTAGGTGTTGGGACAGGCACAGGTCACTCTATTTTCCCATCAGGAAGAAGAATTAAGCACAAGCTCAGCCTGCCCCCCAGAACCAGAAGAGGGCCTGAAGCAATCCTGCGCTTTTGCGGCCAGCTCCCAAAAAAGCGAGTTGAAAAATGGAGCTCAGGGGCACTGCAATTCACAAACCTGCAGAGTTTTAAATGATACCTCTCGTCCACAAATATATTAAGGGAAGGCAACGAAGAGGCTTTGAAAGCAAGGCAGAATTGCAGGAAACAGATTTCAGGAGGTAGATTCGAATCGCCTTGAAAGCACATGAAAAGCGGCAAAACGTGGACAATGATGCCCTTGGCCAAAAAGGGCGTATGCGTTTTTTCCTGAATATATTCAGGAAAAAACGCATACGCCCTTTTTGGCCAACCAAGCAACCTGGAAAGGCCAATCAGCGCTCCAAAGAAGTCTCGCTTCCCAGCGGGCAAAAGGGCCATGCGGAAAAAAGTGTCCAAACCAGAAATGCAGGACCGGCCATGGAGAAATGGGAGCCTTGCTACGCTGATGGGTGGGATGTAAATTGCCAACAGCCACTCTGGAGAAGTGTACGGTGTGTTCTGAAACATCTAAAAAACACAGCTTGGAGAGCATAGGGCACTTCCACTCATGGGCGTATAAAGTGGGAAAACTAAAAATCAGCAAGACACAGGCACCCCAAAGTTTAGGGCTGCTCTGTTGACAAGAACCCCCACTTCATTACACCTTAAATATCCTAGGAAAGAGAAAAATGGATAAAGAAGTTGTGGTCCTCATGTACAATGGAATATCACTCAGACAGGAAATCCACGTCATAAGGCTAGTAGCAGCACGATGAGTGGATTTAGGTACGACGATTCTAAGTGAAATAAGTCACACAGAAAAAGACACTTATCATAAGATATCACTTAGAGAGGGAATGTAAAAACCGCTACACTTGAACTGAATTACAAAACAGAACAGAGTCACACGTTCAGAAAACACACTATGGCTGCTGAACGGGAAAGGTGAGGTGGGGTGATGCATAAAACAAGGGTTTCAAATTAGCTCCGATACCGTTCCATAAACCCAATATGTAAGAGACAAGACCTATTCCTTTTTCAGTGAACTGGACTCAACACCCCCTTTTCACCGCACAAGAATATATCTGACTAGTAAGAATCTTCAAACCTATGTATTGATATCTCTCTGTAAGTGAGTCAAGGGGGTGTAAAGCGGCATAAACACAGCCGTGAAAAGCAGCTAAACCCCATTATAAAAATAAATTACTTTTCAAAACCCGTGAAACAAAGGCAGTGAAAGAGAGAGAAATTCTTACAAAATTCGTTCAGGGGCTGTGATGCAACCTGGATTGACCATATGTAGACCCACAGCTGATTGAGACATAAGGGTGGACACTCTTGGGGCTGAGAGGTTCGGTGAGGTTGGGTGAGCCAACGCAGACCCTTTCAAGTAATACTGCATGGTACCCATCCCATGGGTCCCAAATCTCCAGGTTCAAGGGCATCTTCCTACGTCGAAAACAGGCATGAGAAACCCAGAAGATGGTACACCGTGTGATCGGGAAAGGTTTCTAAAACGCACCTCATTTCTCATCTCCTTTGCTCGGGTTCGCCATTCCAGCCGATTTACTAGCCATCTCCCTCCTTGGAGAATCAGCACCTTTAACCTCCTGTTCCGTACAGGTTGCAATTTGTCCTGAGGATGAACGGGAAGAGGGGGAACCAATGAGAGACTAGCTCTAGGTGTTGGGACAGGCACAGGTCACTCTATTTTCCCATCAGGAAGAAGAATTAAGCACAAGCTCAGCCTGCCCCCCAGAACCAGAAGAGGGCCTGAAGCAATCCTGCGCTTTTGCGGCCAGCTCCCAAAAAAGCGAGTTGAAAAATGGAGCTCAGGGGCACTGCAATTCACAAACCTGCAGAGTTTTAAATGATACCTCTCGTCCACAAATATATTAAGGGAAGGCAACGAAGAGGCTTTGAAAGCAAGGCAGAATTGCAGGAAACAGATTTCAGGAGGTAGATTCGAATCGCCTTGAAAGCACATGAAAAGCGGCAAAACGTGGACAATGATGCCCTTGGCCAAAAAGGGCGTATGCGTTTTTTCCTGAATATATTCAGGAAAAAACGCATACGCCCTTTTTGGCCAACCAAGCAACCTGGAAAGGCCAATCAGCGCTCCAAAGAAGTCTCGCTTCCCAGCGGGCAAAAGGGCCATGCGGAAAAAAGTGTCCAAACCAGAAATGCAGGACCGGCCATGGAGAAATGGGAGCCTTGCTACGCTGATGGGTGGGATGTAAATTGCCAACAGCCACTCTGGAGAAGTGTACGGTGTGTTCTGAAACATCTAAAAAACACAGCTTGGAGAGCATAGGGCACTTCCACTCATGGGCGTATAAATTGGGAAAACTAAAAATCAGCAAGACACAGGCACCCCAAAGTTTAGGGCTGCTCTGTTGACAAGAACCCCCACTTCATTACACCTTAAATATCCTAGGAAAGAGAAAAATGGATAAAGAAGTTGTGGTCCTCATGTACAATGGAATATCACTCAGCCAGGAAATCCACGTCATAAGGCTAGTAGCAGCACGATGAGTGGATTTAGGTACGACGATTCTAAGTGAAATAAGTCACACAGAAAAAGACACTTATCATAAGATATCACTTAGAGAGGGAATGTAAAAACCGCTACACTTGAACTGAATTACAAAACAGAACAGAGTCACACGTTCAGAAAACACACTATGGCTGCTGAACGGGAAAGGTGAGGTGGGGTGATGCATAAAACAAGGGTTTCAAATTAGCTCAGATACCGTTCCATAAACCCAATATGTAAGAGACAAGACCTATTCCTTTTTCAGTGAACTGGACTCAACACCCCCTATTCACCGCACAAGAATATATCTGACTAGTAAGAATCTTCAAACCTATGTATTGATATCTCTCTGTAAGTGAGTCAAGGGGGTGTAAAGCGGCATAAACACAGCCGTGAAAAGCAGCTAAACCCCATTATAAAAATAAATTACTTTTCAAAACCCATGAAACAAAGGCAGTGAAAGAGAGAGAAATTCTTACAAAATTCGTTCAGGGGCTGTGATGCAACCTGGATTGACCATATCTAGACCCACAGCTGATTGAGACATAAGGGTGGACACTCTTGGGGCTGA
Organism: Balaenoptera acutorostrata; assembly: GCF_949987535.1. Lineage (NCBI taxonomy): Eukaryota > Metazoa > Chordata > Mammalia > Artiodactyla > Balaenopteridae > Balaenoptera > Balaenoptera acutorostrata. Next base: position 43,329 of record NW_026646150.1, read on the forward strand.
GAGGTTCGGTGAGGTTGGGTGAGCCAACGCAGACCCTTTCAAGTAATACTGCATGGTACCCATCCCATGGGTCCCAAATCTCCAGGTTCAAGGGCATCTTCCTACGTCGAAAACAGGCATGAGAAACCCAGAAGATGGTACACCGTGTGATCGGGAAAGGTTTCTAAAACGCACCTCATTTCTCATCTCCTTTGCTCGGGTTCGCCATTCCAGCCGATTTACTAGCCATCTCCCTCCTTGGAGAATCAGCACCTTTAACCTCCTGTTCCGTACAGGTTGCAATTTGTCCTGAGGATGAACGGGAAGAGGGGGAACCAATGAGAGACTAGCTCTAGGTGTTGGGACAGGCACAGGTCACTCTATTTTCCCATCAGGAAGAAGAATTAAGCACAAGCTCAGCCTGCCCCCCAGAACCAGAAGAGGGCCTGAAGCAATCCTGCGCTTTTGCGGCCAGCTCCCAAAAAAGCGAGTTGAAAAATGGAGCTCAGGGGCACTGCAATTCACAAACCTGCAGAGTTTTAAATGATACCTCTCGTCCACAAATATATTAAGGGAAGGCAACGAAGAGGCTTTGAAAGCAAGGCAGAATTGCAGGAAACAGATTTCAGGAGGTAGATTCGAATCGCCTTGAAAGCACATGAAAAGCGGCAAAACGTGGACAATGATGCCCTTGGCCAAAAAGGGCGTATGCGTTTTTTCCTGAATATATTCAGGAAAAAACGCATACGCCCTTTTTGGCCAACCAAGCAACCTGGAAAGGCCAATCAGCGCTCCAAAGAAGTCTCGCTTCCCAGCGGGCAAAAGGGCCATGCGGAAAAAAGTGTCCAAACCAGAAATGCAGGACCGGCCATGGAGAAATGGGAGCCTTGCTACGCTGATGGGTGGGATGTAAATTGCCAACAGCCACTCTGGAGAAGTGTACGGTGTGTTCTGAAACATCTAAAAAACACAGCTTGGAGAGCATAGGGCACTTCCACTCATGGGCGTATAAATTGGGAAAACTAAAAATCAGCAAGACACAGGCACCCCAAAGTTTAGGGCTGCTCTGTTGACAAGAACCCCCACTTCATTACACCTTAAATATCCTAGGAAAGAGAAAAATGGATAAAGAAGTTGTGGTCCTCATGTACAATGGAATATCACTCAGCCAGGAAATCCACGTCATAAGGCTAGTAGCAGCACGATGAGTGGATTTAGGTACGACGATTCTAAGTGAAATAAGTCACACAGAAAAAGACACTTATCATAAGATATCACTTAGAGAGGGAATGTAAAAACCGCTACACTTGAACTGAATTACAAAACAGAACAGAGTCACACGTTCAGAAAACACACTATGGCTGCTGAACGGGAAAGGTGAGGTGGGGTGATGCATAAAACAAGGGTTTCAAATTAGCTCAGATACCGTTCCATAAACCCAATATGTAAGAGACAAGACCTATTCCTTTTTCAGTGAACTGGACTCAACACCCCCTATTCACCGCACAAGAATATATCTGACTAGTAAGAATCTTCAAACCTATGTATTGATATCTCTCTGTAAGTGAGTCAAGGGGGTGTAAAGCGGCATAAACACAGCCGTGAAAAGCAGCTAAACCCCATTATAAAAATAAATTACTTTTCAAAACCCGTGACACAAAGGCAGTGAAAGAGAGAGAAATTCTTACAAAATTCGTTCAGGGGCTGTGATGCAACCTGGATTGACCATATCTAGACCCACAGCTGATTGAGACATAAGGGTGGACACTCTTGGGGCTGAGAGGTTCAGTGAGGTTGGGTGAGCCAACGCAGACCCTTTCAAGTAATACTGCATGGTACCCATCCCATGGGTCCCAAATCTCCAGGTTCAAGGGCATCTTCCTACGTCGAAAACAGGCATGAGAAACCCAGAAGATGGTACACCGTGTGATCGGGAAAGGTTTCTAAAACGCACCTCATTTCTCATCTCCTTTGCTCGGGTTCGCCATTCCAGCCGATTTACTAGCCATCTCCCTCCTTGGAGAATCAGCACCTTTAACCTCCTGTTCCGTACAGGTTGCAATTTGTCCTGAGGATGAACGGGAAGAGGGGGAACCAATGAGAGACTAGCTCTAGGTGTTGGGACAGGCACAGGTCACTCTATTTTCCCATCAGGAAGAAGAATTAAGCACAAGCTCAGCCTGCCCCCCAGAACCAGAAGAGGGCCTGAAGCAATCCTGCGCTTTTGCGGCCAGCTCCCAAAAAAGCGAGTTGAAAAATGGAGCTCAGGGGCACTGCAATTCACAAACCTGCAGAGTTTTAAATGATACCTCTCGTCCACAAATATATTAAGGGAAGGCAACGAAGAGGCTTTGAAAGCAAGGCAGAATTGCAGGAAACAGATTTCAGGAGGTAGATTCGAATCGCCTTGAAAGCACATGAAAAGCGGCAAAACGTGGACAATGATGCCCTTGGCCAAAAAGGGCGTATGCGTTTTTTCCTGAATATATTCAGGAAAAAACGCATACGCCCTTTTTGGCCAACCAAGCAACCTGGAAAGGCCAATCAGCGCTCCAAAGAAGTCTCGCTTCCCAGCGGGCAAAAGGGCCATGCGGAAAAAAGTGTCCAAACCAGAAATGCAGGACCGGCCATGGAGAAATGGGAGCCTTGCTACGCTGATGGGTGGGATGTAAATTGCCAACAGCCACTCTGGAGAAGTGTACGGTGTGTTCTGAAACATCTAAAAAACACAGCTTGGAGAGCATAGGGCACTTCCACTCATGGGCGTATAAATTGGGAAAACTAAAAATCAGCAAGACACAGGCACCCCAAAGTTTAGGGCTGCTCTGTTGACAAGAACCCCCACTTCATTACACCTTAAATATCCTAGGAAAGAGAAAAATGGATAAAGAAGTTGTGGTCCTCATGTACAATGGAATATCACTCAGCCAGGAAATCCACGTCATAAGGCTAGTAGCAGCACGATGAGTGGATTTAGGTACGACGATTCTAAGTGAAATAAGTCACACAGAAAAAGACACTTATCATAAGATATCACTTAGAGAGGGAATGTAAAAACCGCTACACTTGAACTGAATTACAAAACAGAACAGAGTCACACGTTCAGAAAACACACTATGGCTGCTGAACGGGAAAGGTGAGGTGGGGTGATGCATAAAACATGGGTTTCAAATTAGCTCAGATACCGTTCCATAAACCCAATATGTAAGAGACAAGACCTATTCCTTTTTCAGTGAACTGGACTCAACACCCCCTATTCACCGCACAAGAATATATCTGACTAGTAAGAATCTTCAAACCTATGTATTGATATCTCTCTGTAAGTGAGTCAAGGGGGTGTAAAGCGGCATAAACACAGCCGTGAAAAGCAGCTAAACCCCATTATAAAAATAAATTACTTTTCAAAACCCGTGACACAAAGGCAGTGAAAGAGAGAGAAATTCTTACAAAATTCGTTCAGGGGCTGTGATGCAACCTGGATTGACCATATCTAGACCCACAGCTGATTGAGACATAAGGGTGGACACTCTTGGGGCTGAGAGGTTCAGTGAGGTTGGGTGAGCCAACGCAGACCCTTTCAAGTAATACTGCATGGTACCCATCCCATGGGTCCCAAATCTCCAGGTTCAAGGGCATCTTCCTACGTCGAAAACAGGCATGAGAAACCCAGAAGATGGTACACCGTGTGATCGGGAAAGGTTTCTAAAACGCACCTCATTTCTCATCTCCTTTGCTCGGGTTCGCCATTCCAGCCGATTTACTAGCCATCTCCCTCCTTGGAGAATCAGCACCTTTAACCTCCTGTTCCGTACAGGTTGCAATTTGTCCTGAGGATGAACGGGAAGAGGGGGAACCAATGAGAGACTAGCTCTAGGTGTTGGGACAGGCACAGGTCACTCTATTTTCCCATCAGGAAGAAGAATTAAGCACAAGCTCAGCCTGCCCCCCAGAACCAGAAGAGGGCCTGAAGCAATCCTGCGCTTTTGCGGCCAGCTCCCAAAAAAGCGAGTTGAAAAATGGAGCTCAGGGGCACTGCAATTCACAAACCTGCAGAGTTTTAAATGATACCTCTCGTCCACAAATATATTAAGGGAAGGCAACGAAGAGGCTTTGAAAGCAAGGCAGAATTGCAGGAAACAGATTTCAGGAGGTAGATTCGAATCGCCTTGAAAGCACATGAAAAGCGGCAAAACGTGGACAATGATGCCCTTGGCCAAAAAGGGCGTATGCGTTTTTTCCTGAATATATTCAGGAAAAAACGCATACGCCCTTTTTGGCCAACCAAGCAACCTGGAAAGGCCAATCAGCGCTCCAAAGAAGTCTCGCTTCCCAGCGGGCAAAAGGGCCATGCGGAAAAAAGTGTCCAAACCAGAAATGCAGGACCGGCCATGGAGAAATGGGAGCCTTGCTACGCTGATGGGTGGGATGTAAATTGCCAACAGCCACTCTGGAGAAGTGTACGGTGTGTTCTGAAACATCTAAAAAACACAGCTTGGAGAGCATAGGGCACTTCCACTCATGGGCGTATAAATTGGGAAAACTAAAAATCAGCAAGACACAGGCACCCCAAAGTTTAGGGCTGCTCTGTTGACAAGAACCCCCACTTCATTACACCTTAAATATCCTAGGAAAGAGAAAAATGGATAAAGAAGTGGTGGTCCTCATGTACAATGGAATATCACTCAGCCATGAAATCCACGTCATAAGGCTAGTAGCAGCACGATGAGTGGATTTAGGTACGACGATTCTAAGTGAAATAAGTCACACAGAAAAAGACACTTATCATAAGATATCACTTAGAGAGGGAATGTAAAAACCGCTACACTTGAACTGAATTACAAAACAGAACAGAGTCACACGTTCAGAAAACACACTATGGCTGCTGAACGGGAAAGGTGAGGTGGGGTGATGCATAAAACAAGGGTTTCAAATTAGCTCAGATACCGTTCCATAAACCCAATATGTAAGAGACAAGACCTATTCCTTTTTCAGTGAACTGGACTCAACACCCCCTATTCACCACACAAGAATATATCTGACTAGTAAGAATCTTCAAACCTATGTATTGATATCTCTCTGTAAGTGAGTCAAGGGGGTGTAAAGCGGCATAAACACAGCCGTGAAAAGCAGCTAAACCCCATTATAAAAATAAATTACTTTTCAAAACCCGTGAAACAAAGACAGTGAAAGAGAGAGAAATTCTTACAAAATTCGTTCAGGGGCTGTGATGCAACCTGGATTGACCATATCTAGACCCACAGCTGATTGAGACATAAGGGTGGACACTCTTGGGGCTGAGAGGTTCGGTGAGGTTGGGTGAGCCAACGCAGACCCTTTCAAGTAATACTGCATGGTACCCATCCCATGGGTCCCAAATCTCCAGGTTCAAGGGCATCTTCCTACGTCGAAAACAGGCATGAGAAACCCAGAAGATGGTACACCGTGTGATCGGGAAAGGTTTCTAAAACGCACCTCATTTCTCATCTCCTTTGCTCGGGTTCGCCATTCCAGCCGATTTACTAGCCATCTCCCTCCTTGGAGAATCAGCACCTTTAACCTCCTGTTCCGTACAGGTTGCAATTTGTCCTGAGGATGAACGGGAAGAGGGGGAACCAATGAGAGACTAGCTCTAGGTGTTGGGACAGGCACAGGTCACTCTATTTTCCCATCAGGAAGAAGAATTAAGCACAAGCTCAGCCTGCCCCCCAGAACCAGAAGAGGGCCTGAAGCAATCCTGCGCTTTTGCGGCCAGCTCCCAAAAAAGCGAGTTGAAAAATGGAGCTCAGGGGCACTGCAATTCACAAACCTGCAGAGTTTTAAATGATACCTCTCGTCCACAAATATATTAAGGGAAGGCAACGAAGAGGCTTTGAAAGCAAGGCAGAATTGCAGGAAACAGATTTCAGGAGGTAGATTCGAATCGCCTTGAAAGCACATGAAAAGCGGCAAAACGTGGACAATGATGCCCTTAGCCAAAAAGGGCGTATGCGTTTTTTCCTGAATATATTCAGGAAAAAACGCATACGCCCTTTTTGGCCAACCAAGCAACCTGGAAAGGCCAATCAGCGCTCCAAAGAAGTCTCGCTTCCCAGCGGGCAAAAGGGCCATGCGGAAAAAAGTGTCCAAACCAGAAATGCAGGACCGGCCATGGAGAAATGGGAGCCTTGCTACGCTGATGGGTGGGATGTAAATTGCCAACAGCCACTCTGGAGAAGTGTACGGTGTGTTCTGAAACATCTAAAAAACACAGCTTGGAGAGCATAGGGCACTTCCACTCATGGGCGTATAAAGTGGGAAAACTAAAAATCAGCAAGACACAGGCACCCCAAAGTTTAGGGCTGCTCTGTTGACAAGAACCCCCACTTCATTACACCTTAAATATCCTAGGAAAGAGAAAAATGGATAAAGAAGTTGTGGTCCTCATGTACAATGGAATATCACTCAGCCAGGAAATCCACGTCATAAGGCTAGTAGCAGCACGATGAGTGGATTTAGGTACGACGATTCTAAGTGAAATAAGTCACACAGAAAAAGACACTTATCATAAGATATCACTTAGAGAGGGAATGTAAAAACCGCTACACTTGAACTGAATTACAAAACAGAACAGAGTCACACGTTCAGAAAACACACTATGGCTGCTGAACGGGAAAGGTGAGGTGGGGTGATGCATAAAACAAGGGTTTCAAATTAGCTCAGATACCGTTCCATAAACCCAATATGTAAGAGACAAGACCTATTCCTTTTTCAGTGAACTGGACTCAACACCCCCTATTCACCACACAAGAATATATCTGACTAGTAAGAATCTTCAAACCTATGTATTGATATCTCTCTGTAAGTGAGTCAAGGGGGTGTAAAGCGGCATAAACACAGCCGTGAAAAGCAGCTAAACCCCATTATAAAAATAAATTACTTTTCAAAACCCGTGAAACAAAGACAGTGAAAGAGAGAGAAATTCTTACAAAATTCGTTCAGGGGCTGTGATGCAACCTGGATTGACCATATCTAGACCCACAGCTGATTGAGACATAAGGGTGGACACTCTTGGGGCTGAGAGGTTCGGTGAGGTTGGGTGAGCCAACGCAGACCCTTTCAAGTAATACTGCATGGTACCCATCCCATGGGTCCCAAATCTCCAGGTTCAAGGGCATCTTCCTACGTCGAAAACAGGCATGAGAAACCCAGAAGATGGTACACCGTGTGATCGGGAAAGGTTTCTAAAACGCACCTCATTTCTCATCTCCTTTGCTCGGGTTCGCCATTCCAGCCGATTTACTAGCCATCTCCCTCCTTGGAGAATCAGCACCTTTAACCTCCTGTTCCGTACAGGTTGCAATTTGTCCTGAGGATGAACGGGAAGAGGGGGAACCAATGAGAGACTAGCTCTAGGTGTTGGGACAGGCACAGGTCACTCTATTTTCCCATCAGGAAGAAGAATTAAGCACAAGCTCAGCCTGCCCCCCAGAACCAGAAGAGGGCCTGAAGCAATCCTGCGCTTTTGCGGCCAGCTCCCAAAAAAGCGAGTTGAAAAATGGAGCTCAGGGGCACTGCAATTCACAAACCTGCAGAGTTTTAAATGATACCTCTCGTCCACAAATATATTAAGGGAAGGCAACGAAGAGGCTTTGAAAGCAAGGCAGAATTGCAGGAAACAGATTTCAGGAGGTAGATTCGAATCGCCTTGAAAGCACATGAAAAGCGGCAAAACGTGGACAATGATGCCCTTGGCCAAAAAGGGCGTATGCGTTTTTTCCTGAATATATTCAGGAAAAAACGCATACGCCCTTTTTGGCCAACCAAGCAACCTGGAAAGGCCAATCAGCGCTCCAAAGAAGTCTCGCTTCCCAGCGGGCAAAAGGGCCATGCGGAAAAAAGTGTCCAAACCAGAAATGCAGGACCGGCCATGGAGAAATGGGAGCCTTGCTACGCTGATGGGTGGGATGTAAATTGCCAACAGCCACTCTGGAGAAGTGTACGGTGTGTTCTGAAACATCTAAAAAACACAGCTTGGAGAGCATAGGGCACTTCCACTCATGGGCGTATAAATTGGGAAAACTAAAAATCAGCAAGACACAGGCACCCCAAAGTTTAGGGCTGCTCTGTTGACAAGAACCCCCACTTCATTACACCTTAAATATCCTAGGAAAGAGAAAAATGGATAAAGAAGTTGTGGTCCTCATGTACAATGGAATATCACTCAGCCAGGAAATCCACGTCATAAGGCTAGTAGCAGCACGATGAGTGGATTTAGGTACGACGATTCTAAGTGAAATAAGTCACACAGAAAAAGACACTTATCATAAGATATCACTTAGAGAGGGAATGTAAAAACCGCTACACTTGAACTGAATTACAAAACAGAACAGAGTCACACGTTCAGAAAACACACTATGGCTGCTGAACGGGAAAGGTGAGGTGGGGTGATGCATAAAACAAGGGTTTCAAATTAGCTCCGATACCGTTCCATAAACCCAATATGTAAGAGAGAAGACCTATTCCTTTTTCAGTGAACTGGACTCAACACCCCCTATTCACCGCACAAGAATATATCTGACTAGTAAGAATCTTCAAACCTATGTATTGATATCTCTCTGTAAGTGAGTCAAGGGGGTGTAAAGCGGCATAAACACAGCCGTGAAAAGCAGCTAAACCCCATTATAAAAATAAATTACTTTTCAAAACCCGTGACACAAAGGCAGTGAAAGAGAGAGAAATTCTTACAAAATTCGTTCAGGGGCTGTGATGCAACCTGGATTGACCATATCTAGACCCACAGCTGATTGAGACATAAGGGTGGACACTCTTGGGGCTGAGAGGTTCAGTGAGGTTGGGTGAGCCAACGCAGACCCTTTCAAGTAATACTGCATGGTACCCATCCCATGGGTCCCAAATCTCCAGGTTCAAGGGCATCTTCCTACGTCGAAAACAGGCATGAGAAACCCAGAAGATGGTACACCGTGTGATCGGGAAAGGTTTCTAAAACGCACCTCATTTCTCATCTCCTTTGCTCGGGTTCGCCATTCCAGCCGATTTACTAGCCATCTCCCTCCTTGGAGAATCAGCACCTTTAACCTCCTGTTCCGTACAGGTTGCAATTTGTCCTGAGGATGAACGGGAAGAGGGGGAACCAATGAGAGACTAGCTCTAGGTGTTGGGACAGGCACAGGTCACTCTATTTTCCCATCAGGAAGAAGAATTAAGCACAAGCTCAGCCTGCCCCCCAGAACCAGAAGAGGGCCTGAAGCAATCCTGCGCTTTTGCGGCCAGCTCCCAAAAAAGCGAGTTGAAAAATGGAGCTCAGGGGCACTGCAATTCACAAACCTGCAGAGTTTTAAATGATACCTCTCGTCCACAAATATATTAAGGGAAGGCAACGAAGAGGCTTTGAAAGCAAGGCAGAATTGCAGGAAACAGATTTCAGGAGGTAGATTCGAATCGCCTTGAAAGCACATGAAAAGCGGCAAAACGTGGACAATGATGCCCTTGGCCAAAAAGGGCGTATGCGTTTTTTCCTGAATATATTCAGGAAAAAACGCATACGCCCTTTTTGGCCAACCAAGCAACCTGGAAAGGCCAATCAGCGCTCCAAAGAAGTCTCGCTTCCCAGCGGGCAAAAGGGCCATGCGGAAAAAAGTGTCCAAACCAGAAATGCAGGACCGGCCATGGAGAAATGGGAGCCTTGCTACGCTGATGGGTGGGATGTAAATTGCCAACAGCCACTCTGGAGAAGTGTACGGTGTGTTCTGAAACATCTAAAAAACACAGCTTGGAGAGCATAGGGCACTTCCACTCATGGGCGTATAAATTGGGAAAACTAAAAATCAGCAAGACACAGGCACCCCAAAGTTTAGGGCTGCTCTGTTGACAAGAACCCCCACTTCATTACACCTTAAATATCCTAGGAAAGAGAAAAATGGATAAAGAAGTTGTGGTCCTCATGTACAATGGAATATCACTCAGCCATGAAATCCACGTCATAAGGCTAGTAGCAGCACGATGAGTGGATTTAGGTACGACGATTCTAAGTGAAATAAGTCACACAGAAAAAGACACTTATCATAAGATATCACTTAGAGAGGGAATGTAAAAACCGCTACACTTGAACTGAATTACAAAAAAGAACAGAGTCACACGTTCAGAAAACACACTATGGCTGCTGAACGGGAAAGGTGAGGTGGGGTGATGCATAAAACAAGGGTTTCAAATTAGCTCAGATACCGTTCCATAAACCCAATATGTAAGAGACAAGACCTATTCCTTTTTCAGTGAACTGGACTCAACACCCCCTATTCACCACACAAGAATATATCTGACTAGTAAGAATCTTCAAACCTATGTATTGATATCTCTCTGTAAGTGAGTCAAGGGGGTGTAAAGCGGCATAAACACAGCCGTGAAAAGCAGCTAAACCCCATTATAAAAATAAATTACTTTTCAAAACCCGTGAAACAAAGACAGTGAAAGAGAGAGAAATTCTTACAAAATTCGTTCAGGGGCTGTGATGCAACCTGGATTGACCATATCTAGACCCACAGCTGATTGAGACATAAGGGTGGACACTCTTGGGGCTGAGAGGTTCGGTGAGGTTGGGTGAGCCAACGCAGACCCTTTCAAGTAATACTGCATGGTACCCATCCCATGGGTCCCAAATCTCCAGGTTCAAGGGCATCTTCCTACGTCGAAAACAGGCATGAGAAACCCAGAAGATGGTACACCGTGTGATCGGGAAAGGTTTCTAAAACGCACCTCATTTCTCATCTCCTTTGCTCGGGTTCGCCATTCCAGCCGATTTACTAGCCATCTCCCTCCTTGGAGAATCAGCACCTTTAACCTCCTGTTCCGTACAGGTTGCAATTTGTCCTGAGGATGAACGGGAAGAGGGGGAACCAATGAGAGACTAGCTCTAGGTGTTGGGACAGGCACAGGTCACTCTATTTTCCCATCAGGAAGAAGAATTAAGCACAAGCTCAGCCTGCCCCCCAGAACCAGAAGAGGGCCTGAAGCAATCCTGCGCTTTTGCGGCCAGCTCCCAAAAAAGCGAGTTGAAAAATGGAGCTCAGGGGCACTGCAATTCACAAACCTGCAGAGTTTTAAATGATACCTCTCGTCCACAAATATATTAAGGGAAGGCAACGAAGAGGCTTTGAAAGCAAGGCAGAATTGCAGGAAACAGATTTCAGGAGGTAGATTCGAATCGCCTTGAAAGCACATGAAAAGCGGCAAAACGTGGACAATGATGCCCTTGGCCAAAAAGGGCGTATGCGTTTTTTCCTGAATATATTCAGGAAAAAACGCATACGCCCTTTTTGGCCAACCAAGCAACCTGGAAAGGCCAATCAGCGCTCCAAAGAAGTCTCGCTTCCCAGCGGGCAAAAGGGCCATGCGGAAAAAAGTGTCCAAACCAGAAATGCAGGACCGGCCATGGAGAAATGGGAGCCTTGCTACGCTGATGGGTGGGATGTAAATTGCCAACAGCCACTCTGGAGAAGTGTACGGTGTGTTCTGAAACATCTAAAAAACACAGCTTGGAGAGCATAGGGCACTTCCACTCATGGGCGTATAAATTGGGAAAACTAAAAATAAGC